>NW_027618633.1:0-66258 GCF_964187855.1 Myxine glutinosa
GGTGCAGGAAACCACTTTTGTACTTGTAATTAGTGTGGGAAAACCACTATTCGCACTTGTGTTAGTGTTGAAAAAACCACTTTTCGCACTTGTGTTGGTGCAGGAAACCACTTTTGCACTTGTATTAGTGTGGAAAAAACCACTTTTTGCACTTGTTATAGTGTTGAAAAACCACTTTTCGCACTTGTGTTAGTGTTGAAAAACCACTTTTCGCACTTGTGATAGTGTTGAAAAACCACTTTTCGCACTGTGTTGTGCAGGAAAACCACTTTTGCACTTGTATTAGTGTGGAAAAAACCACTTTTCGCACTTGTGTTAGTGTTGAAAAACCACTTTTCGCACTTGTGTTAGTGTTGAAAAACCACATTTCGCACTTGTGTTGTGCAGGAAACCACTTTTGCACTTGTATTAGTGTGGAAAAAACACTTTTTGCACTTGTGATAGTGTTGAAAAACCACGTTTCGCACTTGTGTTGGTGCAGGAAACCACTTTTGCACTTGTATTAGTGCGGAAAAAACACTTTTCGCACTTGTGTTAGTGTTGAAAAACCACTTTTCGCACTTGTGTTAGTGTTGAAAAACCACTTTTCGCACTTGTGTTGGTGCAGGAAACCACTTTTGCACTTGTATTAGTGTGGAAAAAACACTTTTTGCACTTGTGATAGTGTGAAAAACCACTTTTCGCACTTGTGTTAGTGTTGAAAAACCACTTTTCGCACTTGTGTTGGTGCAGGAAACCTCTTTTGCACTTGTATTAGTGTGGAAAAACCACTTTTCGCACTTGTGTTAGTGTTGAAAAACCACTTTTCGCACTTGTAGTTGGGCAGGAAACCACTTTGCACTTGTATTAGTGAGAAAAACACTTTTGCACTTGTGATAGTGTTGAAAAACCACTTTTCGCACTTGTGTTAGTGTTGAAAAACCACTTTTCGCCCTTGTGTTGGTGCAGAAAACCACTTTTGCACTTGTATTAGTGTGAAAAACGACTTTTCGCACTTGTGTTAGTGTTGAAAAACCACTTTTCGCACTTGTGTTAGTGTGAAAAAAACACTTTTCGCACTTGTGTTAGTGTTGAAAAACACTTTTCGCACTTGTGTTGGTGCAGGAAACAACTTTTGCACTTGTGTTAGTTTTGAAAAACCACTTTTCGCACTTGTGTTAGTGTGAAAAACCACTTTTTCGCACTTGTGTTTGTGTTGAAAAAACACTTTTCGCTCTTGTGTTAGTGTTGAAAAACCACTTTTCGCACTTGTGTTGGTGCAGGAAACCACTTTTGCACTTGTATTAGTGTGGAAAAAACACTTTTCGCACTTGTGTTAGTGTTGAAAAACCACTTTTCGCACTTGTATTGGTGCAGGAAACCACTTTTGCACTTGTATTAGTGTGGAAAAACCACTTTTCGCACTTGTGTTAGTGTTTAAAAACCTCTTTCGCACTTGTGTTGGTGCCGGAAACCACTTTTGCACTTGTATTAGTGTGAAAATACACTTTTCGCCCTTGTGTTAGTGCTGGAAAAACCACTTTTCGCACATGTGTTAGTGTTGAAAAACCACTTTTCGCACTTGTGTTGGTGCAGGAAACCACTTTTCGCACTTGTGTTAGTGTTGAAAAACCACTTTTCGCACTTGTGTTAGTGTTGAAAAACACATTTCGCACTTGTGTTAGTGTTGAAAAACCACTTTTCGCACTTGTGTTTGTGCAGGAAACCACTTTTGCACTTGTATTAGTGTGGAAAAAACACTTTTTGCACTTGTGTTGGTGTTGAAAAAACCACTTTTCGCACTTGTGTTAGTGTTGAAAAACCACATTTCGCACTTGTGTTGGTGCAGGAAACCACTTTTGCACTTGTATTAGTGTGGAAAAAACACTTTTCGCACTTGTGTTAGTGCTGAAAAACCACTTTTTGCACATGTGTTAGTGTTGAAAAACCACTTTTCGCACTTATGTTGGTGCAGGAAACCACTTTTGCACTTGTATTAGTGTGGAAAAAACACTTTTTGCACTTGTGATAGTGTTGAAAAACCACTTTTCGCACTTGTGTTAGTGTTGAAAAATCACTTTTCGCACTTGTGTTGGTGCAGGAAACCACTTTTCGCACTTGTGTTAGTGTTGAAAACCACTTTTCGCACTGGTGTTTGTGCAGGAAACCACTTTTGCACTTGTATTAGTGTGGAAAAAACACTTTTTGCACTTGTGTTAGTGTTGAAAAACCACTTTTCGCACTTGTGTTAGTGTAGAAAAACCACTTTTCACACTTGTGTTGGTGCAGGAAACCACTTTTGCACTTGTATTAGTGTGGAAAAAACACTTTTTGCACTTGCGATAGTGTTGAAAAACCACTTTTCGCACTTGTGTTAGTGTTGAAAAAACCACTTTTCGCACTTGTGTTGGTGCAGAAAACCACTTTTGCACTTGTATTAGTGTGGAAAAAACACTTTTCACACTTGTGTTAGTGTTGAAAAACCACTTTTCGCACTTGTGTTAGTGTTGAAAAACCACTTTTCGCACTTGTATTGTGCAGGAAACCACTTTTGCACCTGTATTAGTGTGGAAAAACCACTTTTCGCACTTGTGTTAGTGTTGAAAAACCACTTTTCGCACTTGTGTTAGTGTTGAAAAACCACTTTTCACACTTGTGTTGGCTGCAGGAAACCACTTTTGCACTTGTATTAGTGTGGAAAAAACACTTTTTGCACTTGTGTTAGTGTTGAAAAAACCACTTTTCCGCACTTGTGTTAGTGTAGAAAAACCACTTTTCACACTTGTGTTGGTGCAGGAAACCACTTTTGCACTTGTATTAGTGTGGAAAAAACACTTTTTGCACTTGCGATAGTGTTGAAAAACCACTTTTCGCACTTGTGTTAGTGTTGAAAAACCACTTTTCGCACTTGTGTTGGTGCAGAAAACCACTTTTGCACTTGTATTAGTGTGGAAAAAACACTTTTCACACTTGTGTTAGTGTTGAAAAACCACTTTTCGCACTTGTGTTAGTGTTGAAAAACCACTTTTCGCACTTGTATTGGTGCAGGAAACCACTTTTGCACCTGTATTAGTGTGGAAAAACCACTTTTCGCACTTGTGTTAGTGTTGAAAAAACCACTTTTCGCACTTGTGTTAGTGTTGAAAAACCACTTTTCACACTTGTGTTGCTGCAGGAAACCACTTTTGCACTTGTATTAGTGTGGAAAAAACACTTTTTGCACTTGTGATAGTGTTGAGAAAACCACTTTTCGCACTTGTGTTAGTGTTGAAAAACCACTTTTCGCACTTGTGTTGGTGCAGAAAACCACTTTTGCACTTGTATTAGTGTGGAAAAAAACACTTTTCACACTTGTGTTAGTGTTGAAAAACCACTTTTCGCACTTGTGTTAGTGTTGAAAAACCACTTTTCGCACTTGTATTGGTGCAGGAAACCACTTTTGCACTTGTATTAGTGTGGAAAAACCACTTTTCGCACTTGTGTTAGTGTTGAAAAACCACTTTTCGCACTTGTGTTGGTGCAGAAAACCACTTTTGCACTTGTATTAGTGTGGAAAAAACACTTTTCGCACTTGAGTTAGTGTTGAAAAACCACTTTTCGCACATGTGTTAGTGTTGAAAAACCACTTTTCGCACTTGTGTTTGTGCAGGAAACCACTTTTGCACTTGTATTAGTGTGGAAAAAACACTTTTGCACTTGTGTTAGTGTTGAAAAATCACTTTTCGCACTTGTGTTAGTGTTGAAAAACCACTTTTCGCACTTGTGTTAGTGTTGAAAAACCACATTTCGCACTTGTGTTAGTGTTGAAAAACCACTTTTCGCACTTGTGTTTGTGCAGGAAACCACTTTTGCACTTGTATTAGTGTGGAAAAAACACTTTTTGCACTTGTGTTAGTGTTGAAAAACCATTTTCGCACTTGTGTTAGTGTTGAAAAACCACTTTTCGAACTTGTGTTAGTGTTGAAAAACCACTTTCGCACTTGTGTTGGTGCAGGAAACCACTTTTGCACTTGTATTAGTGTGGAAAAACCACTATTCGCACTTGTGTTAGTGTTGAAAAACCACTTTTCGCACTTGTGTTGGTGCAGGAAACCACTTTTGCACTTGTATTAGTGTGGAAAAAAACACTTTTCGCAACTTGTGTTAGTGTTGAAAAACCACTTTTCGCACTTGTGATAGTGTTGAAAAACCACTTTTCGCACTTGTGTTAGTGTTGTAAAACCACTTTTCGCACTTGTGTTGTGCAGGAAACCACTTTTGCACTTGTATTAGTGTGGAAAAAACACTTTTTGCACTTGTGATAGTGTTGAAAAACCACTTTTCGCACTTGTGTTAGTGTTGAAAAACCACTTTTCGCACTTGTGTTGGTGCAGGAAACCACTTTTGCACTTGTATTAGTGTGGAAAAAAACACTTTTCGCACTTGTGTTAGTGTTGAAAAACCACTATTCGCACTTGTGTTAGTGTTGAAAAACCACTATTCGCACTTGTGTTAGTGTTGAAAAACCACTTTTCGCACTTGTGTTGGTGCAGGAAACCACTTTTGCACTTGTATTAGTGTGAAAAAAACACTTTTGCAACTTGTTATAGTGTTGAAAAACCACTTTTCGCACTTGTGTTAGTGTTGAAAAACCACTTTTCGCACTTGTGTTAGTGTTGAAAAACCACTTTCGCACTTGTGTTGTGCAGGAAACCACTTTTGCACTTGTATTAGTGTGAAAAAACACTTTTCGCACTTGTGTTAGTGTTGAAAAACCACTTTTCGCACTTGTGTTGGTGCAGAAAACCACTTTTGCACTTGTATTAGTGTGGAAAAAACACTTTTCGCACTTGAGTTAGTGTTGAAAAACCACTTTTCGCACATGTGTTAGTGTTGAAAAACCACTTTTCGCACTTGTTTGTGCAGGAAACCACTTTTGCACTTGTATTAGTGTGGAAAAAACACTTTTTGCACTTGTGTTAGTGTTGAAAAATCACTTTTCGCACTTGTGTTAGTGTTGAAAAACCACTTTTCGCACTTGTGTTAGTGTTGAAAAACCACATTTCGCACTTGTGTTAGTGTTGAAAAACCACTTTTCGCACTTGTGTTTGTGCAGGAAACCACTTTTGCACTTGTATTAGTGTGGAAAAAACACTTTTTGCACTTGTGTTAGTGTTGAAAAAACCAATTTTCGCACTTGTGTTAGTGTTGAAAAACCACTTTTCGAACTTGTGTTAGTGTTGAAAAACCACTTTTCGCACTTGTGTTGGTGCAGGAAACCACTTTTGCACTTGTATTAGTGTGGAAAAACCACTATTCGCACTTGTGTTAGTGTTGAAAAACCACTTTTCGCACTTGTGTTGGTGCAGGAAACCACTTTTGCACTTGTATTAGTGTGGAAAAAACACTTTTCGCACTTGTGTTAGTGTTGAAAAACCACTTTTCGCACTTGTGATAGTGTTGAAAAACCACTTTTCGCACTTGTGTTAGTGTTGTAAAACCACTTTTCGCACTTGTGTTGGTGCAGGAAACCACTTTTGCACTTGTATTAGTGTGGAAAAAAACACTTTTTGCACTTGTGATAGTGTTGAAAAACCACTTTTCGCACTTGTGTTAGTGTTGAAAAACCACTTTTCGCACTTGTGTTGGTGCAGGAAACCACTTTTGCACTTGTATTAGTGTGGAAAAAACACTTTTCGCACTTGTGTTAGTGTTGAAAAACCACTATTCGCACTTGTGTTAGTGTTGAAAAACCACTATTCGCACTTGTGTTAGTGTTGAAAAACCACTTTTCGCACTTGTGTTGGTGCAGGAAACCACTTTTGCACTTGTATTAGTGTGGAAAAAACACTTTTTGCACTTGTTATAGTGTTGAAAAACCACTTTTCGCACTTGTGTTAGTGTTGAAAAACCACTTTCGCACTTGTGTTAGTGTTGAAAAACCACTTTCGCACTTGTGTTGGTGCAGGAAACCACTTTTGCACTTGTATTAGTGTGGAAAAAACACTTTTCGCACTTGTGTTAGTGTTGAAAAACCACTTTTCGCACTTGTGTTAGTGTTGAAAAACCACTTTTCGCACTTGTGTTAGTGTTGAAAAACCACATTTCGCACTTGTGTTGGCGCAGGAAACCACTTTTGCACTTGTATTAGTGTGGAAAAAACACTTTTTGCACTTGTGATAGTGTTGAAAAACCACGTTTCGCACTTGTGTTGGTGCAGGAAACCACTTTTGCACTTGTATTAGTGTGGAAAAAACACTTTTCGCACTTGTGTTAGTGTTGAAAAACCACTTTTCGCACTTGTTAGTGTTGAAAAACCACTTTTCGCACTTGTGTTGGTGCGGGAAACCACTTTTGCACTTGTATTAGTGCGGAAAAAACACTTTTTGCACTTGTGATAGTGTTGAAAAACCACTTTTCGCTCTTGTGTTAGTGTTGAAACACCACTTTTCGCACTTGTGTTGGTGCAGGAAACCACTTTTGCACTTGTATTAGTGTGGAAAAAACACTTTTTGCACTTGTGATAGTGTTGAAAAACCACGTTTCGCACTTGTGTTGGTGCAGGAAACCACTTTTGCACTTGTATTAGTGTGGAAAAAACACTTTTCGCACTTGTGTTAGTGTTGAAAAACCACTTTTCGCACTTGTGTTAGTGTTGAAAAACCACTTTTCGCACTTGTGTTGGTGCAGGAAACCACTTTTGCACTTGTATTAGTGTTGAAAAACCACTTTTTGCACTTGTGTTTGTGTTGAAAAACCACTTTTCGCTCTTGTGTTAGTGTTGAAAAACCACTTTTCGCACTTGTGTTGGTGCAGGAAACCACTTTTGCACTTGTATTAGTGTGGAAAAACCACTATTCGCACTTGTGTTAGTGTTGAAAAACCACTTTTCGCACTTGTGTTAGTGTTGAAAAACCACTTTTCGCACTTGTGTTGGTTCAGGAAACCACTTTTGCACTTGTATTAGTGTGGAAAAAACACTTTTTGCACTTGTGTTAGTGTTGAAAAACCACTTTTCGCACTTGTGTTAGTGTTGAAAAACCACTTTTCGCACTTGTGTTAGTGTTGAAAAACCACTTTTCGCACTTGTGTTGGTGCAGGAAACCACTTTTGCACTTGTATTAGTGTGGAAAAAACACTTTTCGCACTTGTGTTAGTGTTGAAAAACCACTTTTCGCACTTGTGATAGTGTTGAAAAACCACTTTTCGCACTTGTGTTAGTGTTGTAAAACCACTTTTCGCACTTGTGTTGGTGCAGGAAACCACTTTTGCACTTGTATTAGTGTGGAAAAAACACTTTTTGCACTTGTGATAGTGTTGAAAAACCACTTTTCGCACTTGTGTTAGTGTTGAAAAACCACTTTTCGCACTTGTGTTGGTGCAGGAAACCACTTTTGCACTTGTATTAGTGTGGAAAAAACACTTTTCGCACTTGTGTTAGTGTTGAAAAACCACTATTCGCACTTGTGTTAGTGTTGAAAAACCACTATTCGCACTTGTGTTAGTGTTGAAAAACCACTTTTCGCACTTGTGTTGGTGCAGGAAACCACTTTTGCACTTGTATTAGTGTGGAAAAAACACTTTTTGCACTTGTTATAGTGTTGAAAAACCACTTTTCGCACTTGTGTTAGTGTTGAAAAACCACTTGTGTTAGTGTTGAAAAACCACTTTCGCACTTGTGTTGGTGCAGGAAACCACTTTTGCACTTGTATTAGTGTGGAAAAAACACTTTTCGCACTTGTGTTAGTGTTGAAAAACCACTTTTCGCACTTGTGTTAGTGTTGAAAAACCACTTTTCGCACTTGTGTTAGTGTTGAAAAACCACATTTCGCACTTGTGTTGGCGCAGGAAACCACTTTTGCACTTGTATTAGTGTGGAAAAAACACTTTTTGCACTTGTGATAGTGTTGAAAAACCACGTTTCGCACTTGTGTTGGTGCAGGAAACCACTTTTGCACTTGTATTAGTGTGGAAAAAACACTTTTCGCACTTGTGTTAGTGTTGAAAAACCACTTTTCGCACTTGTTAGTGTTGAAAAACCACTTTTCGCACTTGTGTTGGTGCGGGAAACCACTTTTGCACTTGTATTAGTGCGGAAAAAACACTTTTTGCACTTGTGATAGTGTTGAAAAACCACTTTTCGCTCTTGTGTTAGTGTTGAAACACCACTTTTCGCACTTGTGTTGGTGCAGGAAACCACTTTTGCACTTGTATTAGTGTGGAAAAAACACTTTTTGCACTTGTGATAGTGTTGAAAAACCACGTTTCGCACTTGTGTTGGTGCAGGAAACCACTTTTGCACTTGTATTAGTGTGGAAAAAACACTTTTCGCACTTGTGTTAGTGTTGAAAAACCACTTTTCGCACTTGTGTTAGTGTTGAAAAACCACTTTTCGCACTTGTGTTGGTGCAGGAAACCACTTTTGCACTTGTATTAGTGTTGAAAAACCACTTTTTGCACTTGTGTTTGTGTTGAAAAACCACTTTTCGCTCTTGTGTTAGTGTTGAAAAACCACTTTTCGCACTTGTGTTGGTGCAGGAAACCACTTTTGCACTTGTATTAGTGTGGAAAAAACACTTTTCGCACTTGTTGTTGAAAAACCACTTTTCGCACTTGTGTTGGTGCAGGAAACCACTTTTGCACTTGTATTAGTGTGGAAAAAACACTTTTCGCACTTGTGTTAGTGTTGAAAAACCACTTTTCGCACTTGTGTTAGTGTTGAAAAACCACTTTTCGCACTTGTGTTAGTGTTGAAAAACCACTTTTCGCACTTGTGTTGGTGCAGGAAACCACTTTTGTACTTGTATTAGTGTGGGAAAACCACTATTCGCACTTGTGTTAGTGTTGACAAACCACTTTTCGCACTTGTGTTGGTGCAGGAAACCACTTTTGCACTTGTATTAGTGTGGAAAAAACACTTTTTGCACTTGTTATAGTGTTGAAAAACCACTTTTCGCACTTGTGTTAGTGTTGAAAAACCACTTTTCGCACTTGTGATAGTGTTGAAAAACCACTTTTCGCACTTGTGTTGGTGCAGGAAACCACTTTTGCACTTGTATTAGTGTGGAAAAAACACTTTTCGCACTTGTGTTAGTGTTGAAAAACCACTTTTCGCACTTGTGTTAGTGTTGAAAAACCACATTTCGCACTTGTGTTGGTGCAGGAAACCACTTTTGCACTTGTATTAGTGTGGAAAAAACACTTTTTGCACTTGTGATAGTGTTGAAAAACCACGTTTCGCACTTGTGTTGGTGCAGGAAACCACTTTTGCACTTGTATTAGTGCGGAAAAAACACTTTTCGCACTTGTGTTAGTGTTGAAAAACCACTTTTCGCACTTGTGTTAGTGTTGAAAAACCACTTTTCGCACTTGTGTTGGTGCAGGAAACCACTTTTGCACTTGTATTAGTGTGGAAAAAACACTTTTTGCACTTGTGATAGTGTTGAAAAACCACTTTTCGCACTTGTGTTAGTGTTGAAAAACCACTTTTCGCACTTGTGTTGGTGCAGGAAACCTCTTTTGCACTTGTATTAGTGTGGAAAAACCACTTTTCGCACTTGTGTTAGTGTTGAAAAACCACTTTTCGCACTTGTGTTGGTGCAGGAAACCACTTTTGCACTTGTATTAGTGTGGAAAAACCACTTTTTGCACTTGTGATAGTGTTGAAAAACCACTTTTCGCACTTGTGTTAGTGTTGAAAAACCACTTTTCGCCCTTGTGTTGGTGCAGAAAACCACTTTTGCACTTGTATTAGTGTGGAAAAACGACTTTTCGCACTTGTGTTAGTGTTGAAAAACCACTTTTCGCACTTGTGTTAGTGTTGAAAAAACACTTTTCGCACTTGTGTTAGTGTTGAAAAACCACTTTTCGCACTTGTGTTGGTGCAGGAAACAACTTTTGCACTTGTGTTAGTTTTGAAAAACCACTTTTCGCACTTGTGTTAGTGTTGAAAAACCACTTTTCGCACTTGTGTTTGTGTTGAAAAACCACTTTTCGCTCTTGTGTTAGTGTTGAAAAACCACTTTTCGCACTTGTGTTGGTGCAGGAAACCACTTTTGCACTTGTATTAGTGTGGAAAAAACACTTTTCGCACTTGTGTTAGTGTTGAAAAACCACTTTTCGCACTTGTATTGGTGCAGGAAACCACTTTTGCACTTGTATTAGTGTGGAAAAACCACTTTTCGCACTTGTGTTAGTGTTTAAAAACCACTTTTCGCACTTGTGTTGGTGCCGGAAACCACTTTTGCACTTGTATTAGTGTGGAAAAAACACTTTTCGCCCTTGTGTTAGTGCTGAAAAACCACTTTTCGCACATGTGTTAGTGTTGAAAAACCACTTTTCGCACTTGTGTTGGTGCAGGAAACCACTTTTCGCACTTGTGTTAGTGTTGAAAAACCACTTTTCGCACTTGTGTTAGTGTTGAAAAACCACATTTCGCACTTGTGTTAGTGTTGAAAAACCACTTTTCGCACTTGTGTTTGTGCAGGAAACCACTTTTGCACTTGTATTAGTGTGGAAAAAACACTTTTTGCACTTGTGTTGGTGTTGAAAAACCACTTTTCGCACTTGTGTTAGTGTTGAAAAACCACATTTCGCACTTGTGTTGGTGCAGGAAACCACTTTTGCACTTGTATTAGTGTGGAAAAAACACTTTTCGCACTTGTGTTAGTGCTGAAAAACCACTTTTTGCACATGTGTTAGTGTTGAAAAACCACTTTTCGCACTTATGTTGGTGCAGGAAACCACTTTTGCACTTGTATTAGTGTGGAAAAAACACTTTTTGCACTTGTGATAGTGTTGAAAAACCACTTTTCGCACTTGTGTTAGTGTTGAAAAATCACTTTTCGCACTTGTGTTGGTGCAGGAAACCACTTTTCGCACTTGTGTTAGTGTTGAAAAACCACTTTTCCCACTGGTGTTTGTGCAGGAAACCACTTTTGCACTTGTATTAGTGTGGAAAAAACACTTTTTGCACTTGTGTTAGTGTTGAAAAACCACTTTTCGCACTTGTGTTAGTGTAGAAAAACCACTTTTCACACTTGTGTTGGTGCAGGAAACCACTTTTGCACTTGTATTAGTGTGGAAAAAACACTTTTTGCACTTGCGATAGTGTTGAAAAACCACTTTTCGCACTTGTGTTAGTGTTGAAAAACCACTTTTCGCACTTGTGTTGGTGCAGAAAACCACTTTTGCACTTGTATTAGTGTGGAAAAAACACTTTTCACACTTGTGTTAGTGTTGAAAAACCACTTTTCGCACTTGTGTTAGTGTTGAAAAACCACTTTTCGCACTTGTATTGGTGCAGGAAACCACTTTTGCACCTGTATTAGTGTGGAAAAACCACTTTTCGCACTTGTGTTAGTGTTGAAAAACCACTTTTCGCACTTGTGTTAGTGTTGAAAAACCACTTTTCACACTTGTGTTGCTGCAGGAAACCACTTTTGCACTTGTATTAGTGTGGAAAAAACACTTTTTGCACTTGTGTTAGTGTTGAAAAACCACTTTTCGCACTTGTGTTAGTGTAGAAAAACCACTTTTCACACTTGTGTTGGTGCAGGAAACCACTTTTGCACTTGTATTAGTGTGGAAAAAACACTTTTTGCACTTGCGATAGTGTTGAAAAACCACTTTTCGCACTTGTGTTAGTGTTGAAAAACCACTTTTCGCACTTGTGTTGGTGCAGAAAACCACTTTTGCACTTGTATTAGTGTGGAAAAAACACTTTTCACACTTGTGTTAGTGTTGAAAAACCACTTTTCGCACTTGTGTTAGTGTTGAAAAACCACTTTTCGCACTTGTATTGGTGCAGGAAACCACTTTTGCACCTGTATTAGTGTGGAAAAACCACTTTTCGCACTTGTGTTAGTGTTGAAAAACCACTTTTCGCACTTGTGTTAGTGTTGAAAAACCACTTTTCACACTTGTGTTGCTGCAGGAAACCACTTTTGCACTTGTATTAGTGTGGAAAAAACACTTTTTGCACTTGTGATAGTGTTGAAAAACCACTTTTCGCACTTGTGTTAGTGTTGAAAAACCACTTTTCGCACTTGTGTTGGTGCAGAAAACCACTTTTGCACTTGTATTAGTGTGGAAAAAACACTTTTCACACTTGTGTTAGTGTTGAAAAACCACTTTTCGCACTTGTGTTAGTGTTGAAAAACCACTTTTCGCACTTGTATTGGTGCAGGAAACCACTTTTGCACTTGTATTAGTGTGGAAAAACCACTTTTCGCACTTGTGTTAGTGTTGAAACACCACTTTTCGCACTTGTGTTGGTGCAGGAAACCACTTTTGCACTTGTATTAGTGTGGAAAAAACACTTTTTGCACTTGTGATAGTGTTGAAAAACCACGTTTCGCACTTGTGTTGGTGCAGGAAACCACTTTTGCACTTGTATTAGTGTGGAAAAAACACTTTTCGCACTTGTGTTAGTGTTGAAAAACCACTTTTCGCACTTGTGTTAGTGTTGAAAAACCACTTTTCGCACTTGTGTTGGTGCAGGAAACCACTTTTGCACTTGTATTAGTGTTGAAAAACCACTTTTTGCACTTGTGTTTGTGTTGAAAAACCACTTTTCGCTCTTGTGTTAGTGTTGAAAAACCACTTTTCGCACTTGTGTTGGTGCAGGAAACCACTTTTGCACTTGTATTAGTGTGGAAAAAACACTTTTCGCACTTGTTGTTGAAAAACCACTTTTCGCACTTGTGTTGGTGCAGGAAACCACTTTTGCACTTGTATTAGTGTGGAAAAAACACTTTTCGCACTTGTGTTAGTGTTGAAAAACCACTTTTCGCACTTGTGTTAGTGTTGAAAAACCACTTTTCGCACTTGTGTTAGTGTTGAAAAACCACTTTTCGCACTTGTGTTGGTGCAGGAAACCACTTTTGTACTTGTATTAGTGTGGGAAAACCACTATTCGCACTTGTGTTAGTGTTGAAAAACCACTTTTCGCACTTGTGTTGGTGCAGGAAACCACTTTTGCACTTGTATTAGTGTGGAAAAAACACTTTTTGCACTTGTTATAGTGTTGAAAAACCACTTTTCGCACTTGTGTTAGTGTTGAAAAACCACTTTTCGCACTTGTGATAGTGTTGAAAAACCACTTTTCGCACTTGTGTTGGTGCAGGAAACCACTTTTGCACTTGTATTAGTGTGGAAAAAACACTTTTCGCACTTGTGTTAGTGTTGAAAAACCACTTTTCGCACTTGTGTTAGTGTTGAAAAACCACATTTCGCACTTGTGTTGGTGCAGGAAACCACTTTTGCACTTGTATTAGTGTGGAAAAAACACTTTTTGCACTTGTGATAGTGTTGAAAAACCACGTTTCGCACTTGTGTTGGTGCAGGAAACCACTTTTGCACTTGTATTAGTGCGGAAAAAACACTTTTCGCACTTGTGTTAGTGTTGAAAAACCACTTTTCGCACTTGTGTTAGTGTTGAAAAACCACTTTTCGCACTTGTGTTGGTGCAGGAAACCACTTTTGCACTTGTATTAGTGTGGAAAAAACACTTTTTGCACTTGTGATAGTGTTGAAAAACCACTTTTCGCACTTGTGTTAGTGTTGAAAAACCACTTTTCGCACTTGTGTTGGTGCAGGAAACCTCTTTTGCACTTGTATTAGTGTGGAAAAACCACTTTTCGCACTTGTGTTAGTGTTGAAAAACCACTTTTCGCACTTGTGTTGGTGCAGGAAACCACTTTTGCACTTGTATTAGTGTGGAAAAACCACTTTTTGCACTTGTGATAGTGTTGAAAAACCACTTTTCGCACTTGTGTTAGTGTTGAAAAACCACTTTTCGCCCTTGTGTTGGTGCAGAAAACCACTTTTGCACTTGTATTAGTGTGGAAAAACGACTTTTCGCACTTGTGTTAGTGTTGAAAAACCACTTTTCGCACTTGTGTTAGTGTTGAAAAAACACTTTTCGCACTTGTGTTAGTGTTGAAAAACCACTTTTCGCACTTGTGTTGGTGCAGGAAACAACTTTTGCACTTGTGTTAGTTTTGAAAAACCACTTTTCGCACTTGTGTTAGTGTTGAAAAACCACTTTTCGCACTTGTGTTTGTGTTGAAAAACCACTTTTCGCTCTTGTGTTAGTGTTGAAAAACCACTTTTCGCACTTGTGTTGGTGCAGGAAACCACTTTTGCACTTGTATTAGTGTGGAAAAAACACTTTTCGCACTTGTGTTAGTGTTGAAAAACCACTTTTCGCACTTGTATTGGTGCAGGAAACCACTTTTGCACTTGTATTAGTGTGGAAAAACCACTTTTCGCACTTGTGTTAGTGTTTAAAAACCACTTTTCGCACTTGTGTTGGTGCCGGAAACCACTTTTGCACTTGTATTAGTGTGGAAAAAACACTTTTCGCCCTTGTGTTAGTGCTGAAAAACCACTTTTCGCACATGTGTTAGTGTTGAAAAACCACTTTTCGCACTTGTGTTGGTGCAGGAAACCACTTTTCGCACTTGTGTTAGTGTTGAAAAACCACTTTTCGCACTTGTGTTAGTGTTGAAAAACCACATTTCGCACTTGTGTTAGTGTTGAAAAACCACTTTTCGCACTTGTGTTTGTGCAGGAAACCACTTTTGCACTTGTATTAGTGTGGAAAAAACACTTTTTGCACTTGTGTTGGTGTTGAAAAACCACTTTTCGCACTTGTGTTAGTGTTGAAAAACCACATTTCGCACTTGTGTTGGTGCAGGAAACCACTTTTGCACTTGTATTAGTGTGGAAAAAACACTTTTCGCACTTGTGTTAGTGCTGAAAAACCACTTTTTGCACATGTGTTAGTGTTGAAAAACCACTTTTCGCACTTATGTTGGTGCAGGAAACCACTTTTGCACTTGTATTAGTGTGGAAAAAACACTTTTTGCACTTGTGATAGTGTTGAAAAACCACTTTTCGCACTTGTGTTAGTGTTGAAAAATCACTTTTCGCACTTGTGTTGGTGCAGGAAACCACTTTTCGCACTTGTGTTAGTGTTGAAAAACCACTTTTCCCACTGGTGTTTGTGCAGGAAACCACTTTTGCACTTGTATTAGTGTGGAAAAAACACTTTTTGCACTTGTGTTAGTGTTGAAAAACCACTTTTCGCACTTGTGTTAGTGTAGAAAAACCACTTTTCACACTTGTGTTGGTGCAGGAAACCACTTTTGCACTTGTATTAGTGTGGAAAAAACACTTTTTGCACTTGCGATAGTGTTGAAAAACCACTTTTCGCACTTGTGTTAGTGTTGAAAAACCACTTTTCGCACTTGTGTTGGTGCAGAAAACCACTTTTGCACTTGTATTAGTGTGGAAAAAACACTTTTCACACTTGTGTTAGTGTTGAAAAACCACTTTTCGCACTTGTGTTAGTGTTGAAAAACCACTTTTCGCACTTGTATTGGTGCAGGAAACCACTTTTGCACCTGTATTAGTGTGGAAAAACCACTTTTCGCACTTGTGTTAGTGTTGAAAAACCACTTTTCGCACTTGTGTTAGTGTTGAAAAACCACTTTTCACACTTGTGTTGCTGCAGGAAACCACTTTTGCACTTGTATTAGTGTGGAAAAAACACTTTTTGCACTTGTGTTAGTGTTGAAAAACCACTTTTCGCACTTGTGTTAGTGTAGAAAAACCACTTTTCACACTTGTGTTGGTGCAGGAAACCACTTTTGCACTTGTATTAGTGTGGAAAAAACACTTTTTGCACTTGCGATAGTGTTGAAAAACCACTTTTCGCACTTGTGTTAGTGTTGAAAAACCACTTTTCGCACTTGTGTTGGTGCAGAAAACCACTTTTGCACTTGTATTAGTGTGGAAAAAACACTTTTCACACTTGTGTTAGTGTTGAAAAACCACTTTTCGCACTTGTGTTAGTGTTGAAAAACCACTTTTCGCACTTGTATTGGTGCAGGAAACCACTTTTGCACCTGTATTAGTGTGTAAAAACCACTTTTCGCACTTGTGTTAGTGTTGAAAAACCACTTTTCGCACTTGTGTTAGTGTTGAAAAACCACTTTTCACACTTGTGTTGCTGCAGGAAACCACTTTTGCACTTGTATTAGTGTGGAAAAAACACTTTTTGCACTTGTGATAGTGTTGAAAAACCACTTTTCGCACTTGTGTTAGTGTTGAAAAACCACTTTTCGCACTTGTGTTGGTGCAGAAAACCACTTTTGCACTTGTATTAGTGTGGAAAAAACACTTTTCACACTTGTGTTAGTGTTGAAAAACCACTTTTCGCACTTGTGTTAGTGTTGAAAAACCACTTTTCGCACTTGTATTGGTGCAGGAAACCACTTTTGCACTTGTATTAGTGTGGAAAAACCACTTTTCGCACTTGTGTTAGTGTTGAAAAACCACTTTTCACACTTGTGTTGGTGCAGAAAACCACTTTTGCACTTGTATTAGTGTGGAAAAAACACTTTTCGCACTTGAGTTAGTGTTGAAAAACCACTTTTCGCACATGTGTTAGTGTTGAAAAACCACTTTTCGCACTTGTGTTTGTGCAGGAAACCACTTTTGCACTTGTATTAGTGTGGAAAAAACACTTTTTGCACTTGTGTTAGTGTTGAAAAATCACTTTTCGCACTTGTGTTAGTGTTGAAAAACCACTTTTCGCACTTGTGTTAGTGTTGAAAAACCACATTTCGCACTTGTGTTAGTGTTGAAAAACCACTTTTCGCACTTGTGTTTGTGCAGGAAACCACTTTTGCACTTGTATTAGTGTGGAAAAAACACTTTTTGCACTTGTGTTAGTGTTGAAAAACCAATTTTCGCACTTGTGTTAGTGTTGAAAAACCACTTTTCGAACTTGTGTTAGTGTTGAAAAACCACTTTTCGCACTTGTGTTGGTGCAGGAAACCACTTTTGCACTTGTATTAGTGTGGAAAAACCACTATTCGCACTTGTGTTAGTGTTGAAAAACCACTTTTCGCACTTGTGTTGGTGCAGGAAACCACTTTTGCACTTGTATTAGTGTGGAAAAAACACTTTTCGCACTTGTGTTAGTGTTGAAAAACCACTTTTCGCACTTGTGATAGTGTTGAAAAACCACTTTTCGCACTTGTGTTAGTGTTGTAAAACCACTTTTCGCACTTGTGTTGGTGCAGGAAACCACTTTTGCACTTGTATTAGTGTGGAAAAAACACTTTTTGCACTTGTGATAGTGTTGAAAAACCACTTTTCGCACTTGTGTTAGTGTTGAAAAACCACTTTTCGCACTTGTGTTGGTGCAGGAAACCACTTTTGCACTTGTATTAGTGTGGAAAAAACACTTTTCGCACTTGTGTTAGTGTTGAAAAACCACTATTCGCACTTGTGTTAGTGTTGAAAAACCACTATTCGCACTTGTGTTAGTGTTGAAAAACCACTTTTCGCACTTGTGTTGGTGCAGGAAACCACTTTTGCACTTGTATTAGTGTGGAAAAAACACTTTTTGCACTTGTTATAGTGTTGAAAAACCACTTTTCGCACTTGTGTTAGTGTTGAAAAACCACTTTTCGCACTTGTGTTAGTGTTGAAAAACCACTTTCGCACTTGTGTTGGTGCAGGAAACCACTTTTGCACTTGTATTAGTGTGGAAAAAACACTTTTCGCACTTGTGTTAGTGTTGAAAAACCACTTTTCGCACTTGTGTTAGTGTTGAAAAACCACTTTTCGCACTTGTGTTAGTGTTGAAAAACCACATTTCGCACTTGTGTTGGCGCAGGAAACCACTTTTGCACTTGTATTAGTGTGGAAAAAACACTTTTTGCACTTGTGATAGTGTTGAAAAACCACGTTTCGCACTTGTGTTGGTGCAGGAAACCACTTTTGCACTTGTATTAGTGTGGAAAAAACACTTTTCGCACTTGTGTTAGTGTTGAAAAACCACTTTTCGCACTTGTTAGTGTTGAAAAACCACTTTTCGCACTTGTGTTGGTGCGGGAAACCACTTTTGCACTTGTATTAGTGCGGAAAAAAACACTTTTTGCACTTGTGATAGTGTTGAAAAACCACTTTTCGCTCTTGTGTTAGTGTTGAAACACCACTTTTCGCACTTGTGTTGGTGCAGGAAACCACTTTTGCACTTGTATTAGTGTGGAAAAAACACTTTTTGCACTTGTGATAGTGTTGAAAAACCACGTTTCGCACTTGTGTTGGTGCAGGAAACCACTTTTGCACTTGTATTAGTGTGGAAAAAACACTTTTCGCACTTGTGTTAGTGTTGAAAAACCACTTTTCGCACTTGTGTTAGTGTTGAAAAACCACTTTTCGCACTTGTGTTGGTGCAGGAAACCACTTTTGCACTTGTATTAGTGTTGAAAAACCACTTTTTGCACTTGTGTTTGTGTTGAAAAACCACTTTTCGCTCTTGTGTTAGTGTTGAAAAACCACTTTTCGCACTTGTGTTGGTGCAGGAAACCACTTTTGCACTTGTATTAGTGTGGAAAAAACACTTTTCGCACTTGTTGTTGAAAAACCACTTTTCGCACTTGTGTTGGTGCAGGAAACCACTTTTGCACTTGTATTAGTGTGGAAAAAACACTTTTCGCACTTGTGTTAGTGTTGAAAAACCACTTTTCGCACTTGTGTTAGTGTTGAAAAACCACTTTTCGCACTTGTGTTAGTGTTGAAAAACCACTTTTCGCACTTGTGTTGGTGCAGGAAACCACTTTTGTACTTGTATTAGTGTGGGAAAACCACTATTCGCACTTGTGTTAGTGTTGAAAAACCACTTTTCGCACTTGTGTTGGTGCAGGAAACCACTTTTGCACTTGTATTAGTGTGGAAAAAAACACTTTTTGCACTTGTTATAGTGTTGAAAAACCACTTTTCGCACTTGTGTTAGTGTTGAAAAACCACTTTTCGCACTTGTGATAGTGTTGAAAAACCACTTTTCGCACTTGTGTTGGTGCAGGAAACCACTTTTGCACTTGTATTAGTGTGGAAAAAACACTTTTCGCACTTGTGTTAGTGTTGAAAAACCACTTTTCGCACTTGTGTTAGTGTTGAAAAACCACTTTTCGCACTTGTGTTAGTGTTGAAAAACCACATTTCGCACTTGTGTTGGTGCAGGAAACCACTTTTGCACTTGTATTAGTGTGGAAAAAACACTTTTTGCACTTGTGATAGTGTTGAAAAACCACGTTTCGCACTTGTGTTGGTGCAGGAAACCACTTTTGCACTTGTATTAGTGCGGAAAAAACACTTTTCGCACTTGTGTTAGTGTTGAAAAACCACTTTTCGCACTTGTGTTAGTGTTGAAAAACCACTTTTCGCACTTGTGTTGGTGCAGGAAACCACTTTTGCACTTGTATTAGTGTGGAAAAAACACTTTTTGCACTTGTGATAGTGTTGAAAAACCACTTTTCGCACTTGTGTTAGTGTTGAAAAACCACTTTTCGCACTTGTGTTGGTGCAGGAAACCTCTTTTGCACTTGTATTAGTGTGGAAAAACCACTTTTCGCACTTGTGTTAGTGTTGAAAAACCACTTTTCGCACTTGTGTTGGTGCAGGAAACCACTTTTGCACTTGTATTAGTGTGGAAAAACCACTTTTTGCACTTGTGATAGTGTTGAAAAACCACTTTTCGCACTTGTGTTAGTGTTGAAAAACCACTTTTCGCCCTTGTGTTGGTGCAGAAAACCACTTTTGCACTTGTATTAGTGTGGAAAAACGACTTTTCGCACTTGTGTTAGTGTTGAAAAACCACTTTTCGCACTTGTGTTAGTGTTGAAAAAACACTTTTCGCACTTGTGTTAGTGTTGAAAAACCACTTTTCGCACTTGTGTTGGTGCAGGAAACAACTTTTGCACTTGTGTTAGTTTTGAAAAACCACTTTTCGCACTTGTGTTAGTGTTGAAAAACCACTTTTCGCACTTGTGTTTGTGTTGAAAAACCACTTTTCGCTCTTGTGTTAGTGTTGAAAAACCACTTTTCGCACTTGTGTTGGTGCAGGAAACCACTTTTGCACTTGTATTAGTGTGGAAAAAACACTTTTCGCACTTGTGTTAGTGTTGAAAAACCACTTTTCGCACTTGTATTGGTGCAGGAAACCACTTTTGCACTTGTATTAGTGTGGAAAAACCACTTTTCGCACTTGTGTTAGTGTTTAAAAACCACTTTTCGCACTTGTGTTGGTGCCGGAAACCACTTTTGCACTTGTATTAGTGTGGAAAAAACACTTTTCGCCCTTGTGTTAGTGCTGAAAAACCACTTTTCGCACATGTGTTAGTGTTGAAAAACCACTTTTCGCACTTGTGTTGGTGCAGGAAACCACTTTTCGCACTTGTGTTAGTGTTGAAAAACCACTTTTCGCACTTGTGTTAGTGTTGAAAAACCACATTTCGCACTTGTGTTAGTGTTGAAAAACCACTTTTCGCACTTGTGTTTGTGCAGGAAACCACTTTTGCACTTGTATTAGTGTGGAAAAAACACTTTTTGCACTTGTGTTGGTGTTGAAAAACCACTTTTCGCACTTGTGTTAGTGTTGAAAAACCACATTTCGCACTTGTGTTGGTGCAGGAAACCACTTTTGCACTTGTATTAGTGTGGAAAAAACACTTTTCGCACTTGTGTTAGTGCTGAAAAACCACTTTTTGCACATGTGTTAGTGTTGAAAAACCACTTTTCGCACTTATGTTGGTGCAGGAAACCACTTTTGCACTTGTATTAGTGTGGAAAAAACACTTTTTGCACTTGTGATAGTGTTGAAAAACCACTTTTCGCACTTGTGTTAGTGTTGAAAAATCACTTTTCGCACTTGTGTTGGTGCAGGAAACCACTTTTCGCACTTGTGTTAGTGTTGAAAAACCACTTTTCGCACTGGTGTTTGTGCAGGAAACCACTTTTGCACTTGTATTAGTGTGGAAAAAACACTTTTTGCACTTGTGTTAGTGTTGAAAAACCACTTTTCGCACTTGTGTTAGTGTAGAAAAACCACTTTTCACACTTGTGTTGGTGCAGGAAACCACTTTTGCACTTGTATTAGTGTGGAAAAAACACTTTTTGCACTTGCGATAGTGTTGAAAAACCACTTTTCGCACTTGTGTTAGTGTTGAAAAACCACTTTTCGCACTTGTGTTGGTGCAGAAAACCACTTTTGCACTTGTATTAGTGTGGAAAAAACACTTTTCACACTTGTGTTAGTGTTGAAAAACCACTTTTCGCACTTGTGTTGGTGCAGGAAACCACTTTTGCACTTGTATTAGTGTGGAAAAAACACTTTTTGCACTTGTTATAGTGTTGAAAAACCACTTTTCGCACTTGTGTTAGTGTTGAAAAACCACTTTTCGCACTTGTGATAGTGTTGAAAAACCACTTTTCGCACTTGTGTTGGTGCAGGAAACCACTTTTGCACTTGTATTAGTGTGGAAAAAACACTTTTCGCACTTGTGTTAGTGTTGAAAAACCACTTTTCGCACTTGTGTTAGTGTTGAAAAACCACTTTTCGCACTTGTGTTAGTGTTGAAAAACCACATTTCGCACTTGTGTTGGTGCAGGAAACCACTTTTGCACTTGTATTAGTGTGGAAAAAACACTTTTTGCACTTGTGATAGTGTTGAAAAACCACGTTTCGCACTTGTGTTGGTGCAGGAAACCACTTTTGCACTTGTATTAGTGCGGAAAAAACACTTTTCGCACTTGTGTTAGTGTTGAAAAACCACTTTTCGCACTTGTGTTAGTGTTGAAAAACCACTTTTCGCAACTGTGTTGGTGCAGGAAACCACTTTTGCACTTGTATTAGTGTGGAAAAAACACTTTTTGCACTTGTGATAGTGTTGAAAAACCACTTTTCGCACTTGTGTTAGTGTTGAAAAACCACTTTTCGCACTTGTGTTGGTGCAGGAAACCTCTTTTGCACTTGTATTAGTGTGGAAAAACCACTTTTCGCACTTGTGTTAGTGTTGAAAAACCACTTTTCGCACTTGTGTTGGTGCAGGAAACCACTTTTGCACTTGTATTAGTGTGGAAAAACCACTTTTTGCACTTGTGATAGTGTTGAAAAACCACTTTTCGCACTTGTGTTAGTGTTGAAAAACCACTTTTCGCCCTTGTGTTGGTGCAGAAAACCACTTTTGCACTTGTATTAGTGTGGAAAAACGACTTTTCGCACTTGTGTTAGTGTTGAAAAACCACTTTTCGCACTTGTGTTAGTGTTGAAAAAACACTTTTCGCACTTGTGTTAGTGTTGAAAAACCACTTTTCGCACTTGTGTTGGTGCAGGAAACAACTTTTGCACTTGTGTTAGTTTTGAAAAACCACTTTTCGCACTTGTGTTAGTGTTGAAAAACCACTTTTCGCACTTGTGTTTGTGTTGAAAAACCACTTTTCGCTCTTGTGTTAGTGTTGAAAAACCACTTTTCGCACTTGTGTTGGTGCAGGAAACCACTTTTGCACTTGTATTAGTGTGGAAAAAACACTTTTCGCACTTGTGTTAGTGTT
Source organism: Myxine glutinosa (assembly GCF_964187855.1). Taxonomy (NCBI): domain Eukaryota; kingdom Metazoa; phylum Chordata; class Myxini; order Myxiniformes; family Myxinidae; genus Myxine; species Myxine glutinosa. The sequence continues at coordinate 22,372 of NW_027618633.1, forward strand.
GAAAAACCACTTTTCGCACTTGTATTGGTGCAGGAAACCACTTTTGCACTTGTATTAGTGTGGAAAAACCACTTTTCGCACTTGTGTTAGTGTTTAAAAACCACTTTTCGCACTTGTGTTGGTGCCGGAAACCACTTTTGCACTTGTATTAGTGTGGAAAAAACACTTTTCGCCCTTGTGTTAGTGCTGAAAAACCACTTTTCGCACATGTGTTAGTGTTGAAAAACCACTTTTCGCACTTGTGTTGGTGCAGGAAACCACTTTTCGCACTTGTGTTAGTGTTGAAAAACCACTTTTCGCACTTGTGTTAGTGTTGAAAAACCACATTTCGCACTTGTGTTAGTGTTGAAAAACCACTTTTCGCACTTGTGTTTGTGCAGGAAACCACTTTTGCACTTGTATTAGTGTGGAAAAAACACTTTTTGCACTTGTGTTGGTGTTGAAAAACCACTTTTCGCACTTGTGTTAGTGTTGAAAAACCACATTTCGCACTTGTGTTGGTGCAGGAAACCACTTTTGCACTTGTATTAGTGTGGAAAAAACACTTTTCGCACTTGTGTTAGTGCTGAAAAACCACTTTTTGCACATGTGTTAGTGTTGAAAAACCACTTTTCGCACTTATGTTGGTGCAGGAAACCACTTTTGCACTTGTATTAGTGTGGAAAAAACACTTTTTGCACTTGTGATAGTGTTGAAAAACCACTTTTCGCACTTGTGTTAGTGTTGAAAAATCACTTTTCGCACTTGTGTTGGTGCAGGAAACCACTTTTCGCACTTGTGTTAGTGTTGAAAAACCACTTTTCGCACTGGTGTTTGTGCAGGAAACCACTTTTGCACTTGTATTAGTGTGGAAAAAACACTTTTTGCACTTGTGTTAGTGTTGAAAAACCACTTTTCGCACTTGTGTTAGTGTAGAAAAACCACTTTTCACACTTGTGTTGGTGCAGGAAACCACTTTTGCACTTGTATTAGTGTGGAAAAAACACTTTTTGCACTTGCGATAGTGTTGAAAAACCACTTTTCGCACTTGTGTTAGTGTTGAAAAACCACTTTTCGCACTTGTGTTGGTGCAGAAAACCACTTTTGCACTTGTATTAGTGTGGAAAAAACACTTTTCACACTTGTGTTAGTGTTGAAAAACCACTTTTCGCACTTGTGTTAGTGTTGAAAAACCACTTTTCGCACTTGTATTGGTGCAGGAAACCACTTTTGCACCTGTATTAGTGTGGAAAAACCACTTTTCGCACTTGTGTTAGTGTTGAAAAACCACTTTTCGCACTTGTGTTAGTGTTGAAAAACCACTTTTCACACTTGTGTTGCTGCAGGAAACCACTTTTGCACTTGTATTAGTGTGGAAAAAACACTTTTTGCACTTGTGTTAGTGTTGAAAAACCACTTTTCGCACTTGTGTTAGTGTAGAAAAACCACTTTTCACACTTGTGTTGGTGCAGGAAACCACTTTTGCACTTGTATTAGTGTGGAAAAAACACTTTTTGCACTTGCGATAGTGTTGAAAAACCACTTTTCGCACTTGTGTTAGTGTTGAAAAACCACTTTTCGCACTTGTGTTGGTGCAGAAAACCACTTTTGCACTTGTATTAGTGTGGAAAAAACACTTTTCACACTTGTGTTAGTGTTGAAAAACCACTTTTCGCACTTGTGTTAGTGTTGAAAAACCACTTTTCGCACTTGTATTGGTGCAGGAAACCACTTTTGCACCTGTATTAGTGTGGAAAAACCACTTTTCGCACTTGTGTTAGTGTTGAAAAACCACTTTTCGCACTTGTGTTAGTGTTGAAAAACCACTTTTCACACTTGTGTTGCTGCAGGAAACCACTTTTGCACTTGTATTAGTGTGGAAAAAACACTTTTTGCACTTGTGATAGTGTTGAAAAACCACTTTTCGCACTTGTGTTAGTGTTGAAAAACCACTTTTCGCACTTGTGTTGGTGCAGAAAACCACTTTTGCACTTGTATTAGTGTGGAAAAAACACTTTTCACACTTGTGTTAGTGTTGAAAAACCACTTTTCGCACTTGTGTTAGTGTTGAAAAACCACTTTTCGCACTTGTATTGGTGCAGGAAACCACTTTTGCACTTGTATTAGTGTGGAAAAACCACTTTTCGCACTTGTGTTAGTGTTGAAAAACCACTTTTCGCACTTGTGTTGGTGCAGAAAACCACTTTTGCACTTGTATTAGTGTGGAAAAAACACTTTTCGCACTTGAGTTAGTGTTGAAAAACCACTTTTCGCACATGTGTTAGTGTTGAAAAACCACTTTTCGCACTTGTGTTTGTGCAGGAAACCACTTTTGCACTTGTATTAGTGTGGAAAAAACACTTTTTGCACTTGTGTTAGTGTTGAAAAATCACTTTTCGCACTTGTGTTAGTGTTGAAAAACCACTTTTCGCACTTGTGTTAGTGTTGAAAAACCACATTTCGCACTTGTGTTAGTGTTGAAAAACCACTTTTCGCACTTGTGTTTGTGCAGGAAACCACTTTTGCACTTGTATTAGTGTGGAAAAAACACTTTTTGCACTTGTGTTAGTGTTGAAAAACCAATTTTCGCACTTGTGTTAGTGTTGAAAAACCACTTTTCGAACTTGTGTTAGTGTTGAAAAACCACTTTTCGCACTTGTGTTGGTGCAGGAAACCACTTTTGCACTTGTATTAGTGTGGAAAAACCACTATTCGCACTTGTGTTAGTGTTGAAAAACCACTTTTCGCACTTGTGTTGGTGCAGGAAACCACTTTTGCACTTGTATTAGTGTGGAAAAAACACTTTTTGCACTTGTTATAGTGTTGAAAAACCACTTTTCGCACTTGTGTTAGTGTTGAAAAACCACTTTTCGCACTTGTGTTAGTGTTGAAAAACCACTTTTCGCACTTGTGTTGGTGCAGGAAACCACTTTTGCACTTGTATTGGTGTGGAAAAAACACTTTTCGCACTTGTGTTAGTGTTGAAAAACCACTTTTCGCACTTGTGTTAGTGTTGAAAAACCACTTTTCGCACTTGTGTTAGTGTTGAAAAACCACATTTCGCACTTGTGTTGGTGCAGGAAACCACTTTTGCACTTGTATTAGTGTGGCAAAAACACTTTTTGCACTTGTGATAGTGTTGAAAAACCACGTTTCGCACTTGTGTTGGTGCAGGAAACCACTTTTGCACCTGTATTAGTGTGGAAAAACACTTTTCGCACTTGTGTTAGTGTTGAAAAACCACTTTTCGCACTTGTGTTAGTGTTGAAAAACCACTTTTCGCACTTGTGTTGGTGCAGGAAACCACTTTTGCACTTGTATTAGTGTGGAAAAAACACTTTTTGCACTTGTGATAGTGTTGAAAAAACACTTTTCGCTCTTGTGTTAGTGTTGAAAAACCACTTTTCGCACTTGTGTTGGTGCAGGAAACCACTTTTGCACTTGTATTAGTGTGGAAAAAACACTTTTTGCACTTGTGATAGTGTTGAAAAACCACTTTTCGCACTTGTGTTAGTGTTGAAAAACCACTTTTCACACTTGTGTTGGTGCAGGAAACCACTTTTCGCACTTGTGTTAGTGTTGAAAAACCACTTTTCGCACTTGTGTTAGTGTTGAAAAACCACTTTTCGCACTTGTGTTTGTGCAGGAAACCACTTTTGCACTTGTATTAGTGTGGAAAAAACACTTTTCACACTTGTGTTAGTGTTGAAAAACCACTTTTCGCACTTGTGTTAGTGTTGAAAAACCACTTTTCGCACTTGTATTGGTGCAGGAAACCACTTTTGCACCTGTATTAGTGTGGAAAAACCACTTTTCGCACTTGTGTTAGTGTTGAAAAACCACTTTTCGCACTTGTGTTAGTGTTGAAAAACCACTTTTCACACTTGTGTTGCTGCAGGAAACCACTTTTGCACTTGTATTAGTGTGGAAAAAACACTTTTTGCACTTGTGATAGTGTTGAAAAACCACTTTTCGCACTTGTGTTAGTGTTGAAAAACCACTTTTCGCACTTGTGTTGGTGCAGAAAACCACTTTTGCACTTGTATTAGTGTGGAAAAAACACTTTTCACACTTGTGTTAGTGTTGAAAAACCACTTTTCGCACTTGTGTTAGTGTTGAAAAACCACTTTTCGCACTTGTATTGGTGCAGGAAACCACTTTTGCACTTGTATTAGTGTGGAAAAACCACTTTTCGCACTTGTGTTAGTGTTGAAAAACCACTTTTCGCACTTGTGTTGGTGCAGAAAACCACTTTTGCACTTGTATTAGTGTGGAAAAAACACTTTTCGCACTTGTGTTAGTGTTGAAAAACCACTTTTCGCACATGTGTTAGTCTTGAAAAACCACTTTTCGCACTTGTGTTTGTGCAGGAAACCACTTTTGCACTTGTATTAGTGTGGAAAAAACACTTTTTGCACTTGTGTTAGTGTTGAAAAACCACTTTTCGCACTTGTGTTAGTGTTGAAAAACCACTTTTCGCACTTGTGTTAGTGTTGAAAAACCACATTTCGCACTTGTGTTAGTGTTGAAAAACCACTTTTCGCACTTGTGTTTGTGCAGGAAACCACTTTTGCACTTGTATTAGTGTGGAAAAAACACTTTTTGCACTTGTGTTAGTGTTGAAAAACCAATTTTCGCACTTGTGTTAGTGTTGAAAAACCACTTTTCGAACTTGTGTTAGTGTTGAAAAACCACTTTTCGCACTTGTGTTGGTGCAGGAAACCACTTTTGCACTTGTATTAGTGTGGAAAAACCACTATTCGCACTTGTGTTAGTGTTGAAAAACCACTTTTCGCACTTGTGTTGGTGCAGGAAACCACTTTTGCACTTGTATTAGTGTGGAAAAAACACTTTTTGCACTTTTTATAGTGTTGAAAAACCACTTTTCGCACTTGTGTTAGTGTTGAAAAACCACTTTTCGCACTTGTGTTAGTGTTGAAAAACCACTTTTCGCACTTGTGTTGGTGCAGGAAACCACTTTTGCACTTGTATTAGTGTGGAAAAAACACTTTTTGCACTTGTGTTAGTGTTGAAAAACCACTTTTCGCACTTGTGTTAGTGTTGAAAAACCACTTTTCGCACTTGTGTTAGTGTTGAAAAACCACATTTCGCACTTGTGTTGGTGCAGGAAACCACTTTTGCACTTGTATTAGTGTGGAAAAAACACTTTTTGCACTTGTGATAGTGTTGAAAAACCACGTTTCGCACTTGTGTTGGTGCAGGAAACCACTTTTGCACTTGTATTAGTGTGGAAAAAACACTTTTCGCACTTGTGTTAGTGTTGAAAAACCACTTTTCGCACTTGTGTTAGTGTTGAAAAACCACTTTTCGCACTTGTGTTGGTGCAGGAAACCACTTTTGCACTTGTATTAGTGTGGAAAAAACACTTTTTGCACTTGTGATAGTGTTGAAAAACCACTTTTCGCTCTTGTGTTAGTGTTGAAAAACCACTTTTCGCACTTGTGTTGGTGCAGGAAACCACTTTTGCACTTGTATTAGTGTGGAAAAAACACTTTTTGCACTTGTGATAGTGTTGAAAAACCACTTTTCGCACTTGTGTTAGTGTTGAAAAACCACTTTTCACACTTGTGTTGGTGCAGGAAACCACTTTTCGCACTTGTGTTAGTGTTGAAAAACCACTTTTCGCACTTGTGTTAGTGTTGAAAAACCACTTTTCGCACTTGTGTTTGTGCAGGAAACCACTTTTGCACTTGTATTAGTGTGGAAAAAACACTTTTTGCACTTGTGTTAGTGTTGAAAAACCACTTTTCGCACTTGTGTTAGTGTAGAAAAACCACTTTTCACACTTGTGTTGGTGCAGGAAACCACTTTTGCACTTGTATTAGTGTGGAAAAAACACTTTTTGCACTTGCGATAGTGTTGAAAAACCACTTTTCGCACTTGTGTTAGTGTTGAAAAACCACTTTTCGCACTTGTGTTGGTGCAGAAAACCACTTTTGCACTTGTATTAGTGTGGAAAAAACACTTTTCACACTTGTGTTAGTGTTGAAAAACCACTTTTCGCACTTGTGTTAGTGTTGAAAAACCACTTTTCGCACTTGTATTGGTGCAGGAAACCACTTTTGCACCTGTATTAGTGTGGAAAAACCACTTTTCGCACTTGTGTTAGTGTTGAAAAACCACTTTTCGCACTTGTGTTAGTGTTGAAAAACCACTTTTCACACTTGTGTTGCTGCAGGAAACCACTTTTGCACTTGTATTAGTGTGGAAAAAACACTTTTTGCACTTGTGATAGTGTTGAAAAACCACTTTTCGCACTTGTGTTAGTGTTGAAAAACCACTTTTCGCACTTGTGTTGGTGCAGAAAACCACTTTTGCACTTGTATTAGTGTGGAAAAAACACTTTTCACACTTGTGTTAGTGTTGAAAAACCACTTTTCGCACTTGTGTTAGTGTTGAAAAACCACTTTTCGCACTTGTATTGGTGCAGGAAACCACTTTTGCACTTGTATTAGTGTGGAAAAACCACTTTTCGCACTTGTGTTAGTGTTGAAAAACCACTTTTCGCACTTGTGTTGGTGCAGAAAACCACTTTTGCACTTGTATTAGTGTGGAAAAAACACTTTTCGCACTTGTGTTAGTGTTGAAAAACAACTTTTCGCACATGTGTTATTGTTGAAAAACCACTTTTCGCACTTGTGTTTGTGCAGGAAACCACTTTTGCACTTGTATTAGTGTGGAAAAAACACTTTTTGCACTTGTGTTAGTGTTGAAAAACCACTTTTCGCACTTGTGTTAGTGTTGAAAAACCACTTTTCGCACTTGTGTTAGTGTTGAAAAACCACATTTCGAACTTGTGTTAGTGTTGAAAAACCACTTTTCGCACTTGTGTTTGTGCAGGAAACCACTTTTGCACTTGTATTAGTGTGGAAAAAACACTTTTTGCACTTGTGTTAGTGTTGAAAAACCAATTTTCGCACTTGTGTTAGTGTTGAAAAAACACTTTTCGCACTTGTGTTGGTGCAGGAAACCACTTTTGCACTTGTATTATTGTGGAAAAAACACTTTTTGCACTTGTGATAGTGTTGAAAAACCACTTTTCGCACTTGTGTTAGTGTTGAAAAACCACTTTTCGCACTTGTGTTGGTGCAGGAAACCACTTTTGCATTTGTATTAGTGTGGAAAAAACACTTTTTGCACTTGTCTTAGTGTTGAAAAACCACTTTTCGCACTTGTGTTCGTGTTGAAAAACCACTTTTCGCACTTGTGTTGGTGCAGGAAACCACTTTTGCACTTGTATTATTGTGGAAAAACCACTTTTCGCACTTGTGTTAGTGTTGAAAAACCACTTTTCGCACTTGTGTTAGTGTTGAAAAACCACTTTTCACACTTGTGTTGGTGCAGGAAACCACTTTTACACTTGTATTAGTGTGGAAAAAACACTTTTTGCACTTGCGATAGTGTTGAAAAACCACTTTTCGCACTTGTGTTAGTGTTGAAAAACCACTTTTCGCACTTGTGTTGGTGCAGAAAACCACTTTTGCACTTGCATTAGTGTGGAAAAAACACTTTTCACACTTGTGTTAGTGTTGAAAAAACACTTTTCGCACTTGTGTTAGTGTTGAAAAACCACTTTTCGCACTTGTATTGGTGCAGGAAACCACTTTTGCACTTGTATTAGTGTGGAAAAACCACTTTTCACACTTGTGTTAGTGTTGAAAAACCACTTTTCGCACTTGTGTTGGTGCAGGAAACCACTTTTGCACTTGTGTTGGTGCAGGAAACCACTTTTGCACTTGTATTAGTGTGGAAAAAACACTTTTTGCACTTGTGATAGTGTTGAAAAACCACTTTTCGCACTTGTGTTAGTGTTGAAAAACCACTTTTCACACTTGTGTTGGTGCAGGAAACCACTTTTCGCACTTGTGTTAGTGTTGAAAAACCACTTTTCGCACTTGTGTTAGTGTTGAAAAACCACTTTTCGCACTTGTGTTTGTGCAGGAAACCACTTTTGCACTTGTATTAGTGTGGAAAAAACACTTTTTGCACTTGTGTTAGTGTTGAAAAACCACTTTTCGCACTTGTGTTAGTGTAGAAAAACCACTTTTCACACTTGTGTTGGTGCAGGAAACCACTTTTGCACTTGTATTAGTGTGGAAAAAACACTTTTTGCACTTGCGATAGTGTTGAAAAACCACTTTTCGCACTTGTGTTAGTGTTGAAAAACCACTTTTCGCACTTGTGTTGGTGCAGAAAACCACTTTTGCACTTGTATTAGTGTGGAAAAAACACTTTTCACACTTGTGTTAGTGTTGAAAAACCACTTTTCGCACTTGTGTTAGTGTTGAAAAACCACTTTTCGCACTTGTATTGGTGCAGGAAACCACTTTTGCACCTGTATTAGTGTGGAAAAACCACTTTTCACACTTGTGTTAGTGTTGAAAAACCACTTTTCGCACTTGTGTTAGTGTTGAAAAACCACTTTTCACACTTGTGTTGCTGCAGGAAACCACTTTTGCACTTGTATTAGTGTGGAAAAAACACTTTTTGCACTTGTGATAGTGTTGAAAAACCACTTTTCGCACTTGTGTTAGTGTTGAAAAACCACTTTTCGCACTTGTGTTGGTGCAGAAAACCACTTTTGCACTTGTATTAGTGTGGAAAAAACACTTTTCACACTTGTGTTAGTGTTGAAAAACCACTTTTCGCACTTGTGTTAGTGTTGAAAAACCACTTTTCGCACTTGTATTGGTGCAGGAAACCACTTTTGCACTTGTATTAGTGTGGAAAAACCACTTTTCGCACTTGTGTTAGTGTTGAAAAACCACTTTTCGCACTTGTGTTGGTGCAGAAAACCACTTTTGCACTTGTATTAGTGTGGAAAAAACACTTTTCGCACTTGTGTTAGTGTTGAAAAACCACTTTTCGCACATGTGTTAGTGTTGAAAAACCACTTTTCGCACTTGTGTTTGTGCAGGAAACCACTTTTGCACTTGTATTAGTGTGGAAAAAACACTTTTTGCACTTGTGTTAGTGTTGAAAAACCACTTTTCGCACTTGCGTTAGTGTTGAAAAACCACTTTTCGCACTTGTGTTAGTGTTGAAAAACAACATTTCGCACTTGTGTTAGTGTTGAAAAACCACTTTTCGCACTTGTGTTTGTGCAGGAAACCACTTTTGCACTTGTATTAGTGTGGAAAAAACACTTTTTGCACTTGTGTTAGTGTTGAAAAACCAATTTTCGCACTTGTGTTAGTGTTGAAAAACCACTTTTCGAACTTGTGTTAGTGTTGAAAAACCACTTTTCGCACTTGTGTTGGTGCAGGAAACCACTTTTGCACTTGTATTAGTGTGGAAAAACCACTATTCGCACTTGTGTTAGTGTTGAAAAACCACTTTTCGCACTTGTGTTGGTGCAGGAAACCACTTTTGCACTTGTATTAGTGTGGAAAAAACACTTTTTGCACTTTTTATAGTGTTGAAAAACCACTTTTCGCACTTGTGTTAGTGTTGAAAAACCACTTTTCGCACTTGTGTTAGTGTTGAAAAACCACTTTTCGCACTTGTGTTGGTGCAGGAAACCACTTTTGCACTTGTATTAGTGTGGAAAAAACACTTTTCGCACTTGTGTTAGTGTTGAAAAACCACTTTTCGCACTTGTGTTAGTGTTGAAAAACCACTTTTCGCACTTGTGTTAGTGTTGAAAAACCACATTTCGCACTTGTGTTGGTGCAGGAAACCACTTTTGCACTTGTATTAGTGTGGAAAAAACACTTTTTGCACTTGTGATAGTGTTGAAAAACCACTTTTCGCACTTGTGTTGGTGCAGAAAACCACTTTTGCACTTGTATTAGTGTGGAAAAAACACTTTTCGCACTTGTGTTAGTGTTGAAAAACAACTTTTCGCACATGTGTTATTGTTGAAAAACCACTTTTCGCACTTGTGTTTGTGCAGGAAACCACTTTTGCACTTGTATTAGTGTGGAAAAAACACTTTTTGCACTTGTGTTAGTGTTGAAAAACCACTTTTCGCACTTGTGTTAGTGTTGAAAAACCACTTTTCGCACTTGTGTTAGTGTTGAAAAACCACATTTCGAACTTGTGTTAGTGTTGAAAAACCACTTTTCGCACTTGTGTTTGTGCAGGAAACCACTTTTGCACTTGTATTAGTGTGGAAAAAACACTTTTTGCACTTGTGTTAGTGTTGAAAAACCAATTTTCGCACTTGTGTTAGTGTTGAAAAAACACTTTTCGCACTTGTGTTGGTGCAGGAAACCACTTTTGCACTTGTATTATTGTGGAAAAAACACTTTTTGCACTTGTGATAGTGTTGAAAAACCACTTTTCGCACTTGTGTTAGTGTTGAAAAACCACTTTTCGCACTTGTGTTGGTGCAGGAAACCACTTTTGCATTTGTATTAGTGTGGAAAAAACACTTTTTGCACTTGTCTTAGTGTTGAAAAACCACTTTTCGCACTTGTGTTCGTGTTGAAAAACCACTTTTCGCACTTGTGTTGGTGCAGGAAACCACTTTTGCACTTGTATTATTGTGGAAAAACCACTTTTCGCACTTGTGTTAGTGTTGAAAAACCACTTTTCGCACTTGTGTTAGTGTTGAAAAACCACTTTTCACACTTGTGTTGGTGCAGGAAACCACTTTTACACTTGTATTAGTGTGGAAAAAACACTTTTTGCACTTGCGATAGTGTTGAAAAACCACTTTTCGCACTTGTGTTAGTGTTGAAAAACCACTTTTCGCACTTGTGTTGGTGCAGAAAACCACTTTTGCACTTGCATTAGTGTGGAAAAAACACTTTTCACACTTGTGTTAGTGTTGAAAAAACACTTTTCGCACTTGTGTTAGTGTTGAAAAACCACTTTTCGCACTTGTATTGGTGCAGGAAACCACTTTTGCACTTGTATTAGTGTGGAAAAACCACTTTTCACACTTGTGTTAGTGTTGAAAAACCACTTTTCGCACTTGTGTTGGTGCAGGAAACCACTTTTGCACTTGTGTTGGTGCAGGAAACCACTTTTGCACTTGTATTAGTGTGGAAAAAACACTTTTTGCACTTGTGATAGTGTTGAAAAACCACTTTTCGCACTTGTGTTAGTGTTGAAAAACCACTTTTCACACTTGTGTTGGTGCAGGAAACCACTTTTCGCACTTGTGTTAGTGTTGAAAAACCACTTTTCGCACTTGTGTTAGGGTTGAAAAACCACTTTTCGCACTTGTGTTTGTGCAGGAAACCACTTTTGCACTTGTATTAGTGTGGAAAAAACACTTTTTGCACTTGTGTTAGTGTTGAAAAACCACTTTTCGCACTTGTGTTAGTGTAGAAAAACCACTTTTCACACTTGTGTTGGTGCAGGAAACCACTTTTGCACTTGTATTAGTGTGGAAAAAACACTTTTTGCACTTGCGATAGTGTTGAAAAACCACTTTTCGCACTTGTGTTAGTGTTGAAAAACCACTTTTCGCACTTGTGTTGGTGCAGAAAACCACTTTTGCACTTGTATTAGTGTGGAAAAAACACTTTTCACACTTGTGTTAGTGTTGAAAAACCACTTTTCGCACTTGTGTTAGTGTTGAAAAACCACTTTTCGCACTTGTATTGGTGCAGGAAACCACTTTTGCACCTGTATTAGTGTGGAAAAACCACTTTTCACACTTGTGTTAGTGTTGAAAAACCACTTTTCGCACTTGTGTTAGTGTTGAAAAACCACTTTTCACACTTGTGTTGCTGCAGGAAACCACTTTTGCACTTGTATTAGTGTGGAAAAAACACTTTTTGCACTTGTGATAGTGTTGAAAAACCACTTTTCGCACTTGTGTTAGTGTTGAAAAACCACTTTTCGCACTTGTGTTGGTGCAGAAAACCACTTTTGCACTTGTATTAGTGTGGAAAAAACACTTTTCACACTTGTGTTAGTGTTGAAAAACCACTTTTCGCACTTGTGTTAGTGTTGAAAAACCACTTTTCGCACTTGTATTGGTGCAGGAAACCACTTTTGCACTTGTATTAGTGTGGAAAAACCACTTTTCGCACTTGTGTTAGTGTTGAAAAACCACTTTTCGCACTTGTGTTGGTGCAGAAAACCACTTTTGCACTTGTATTAGTGTGGAAAAAACACTTTTCGCACTTGTGTTAGTGTTGAAAAACCACTTTTCGCACATGTGTTAGTGTTGAAAAACCACTTTTCGCACTTGTGTTTGTGCAGGAAACCACTTTTGCACTTGTATTAGTGTGGAAAAAACACTTTTTGCACTTGTGTTAGTGTTGAAAAACCACTTTTCGCACTTGCGTTAGTGTTGAAAAACCACTTTTCGCACTTGTGTTAGTGTTGAAAAACAACATTTCGCACTTGTGTTAGTGTTGAAAAACCACTTTTCGCACTTGTGTTTGTGCAGGAAACCACTTTTGCACTTGTATTAGTGTGGAAAAAACACTTTTTGCACTTGTGTTAGTGTTGAAAAACCAATTTTCGCACTTGTGTTAGTGTTGAAAAACCACTTTTCGAACTTGTGTTAGTGTTGAAAAACCACTTTTCGCACTTGTGTTGGTGCAGGAAACCACTTTTGCACTTGTATTAGTGTGGAAAAACCACTATTCGCACTTGTGTTAGTGTTGAAAAACCACTTTTCGCACTTGTGTTGGTGCAGGAAACCACTTTTGCACTTGTATTAGTGTGGAAAAAACACTTTTTGCACTTTTTATAGTGTTGAAAAACCACTTTTCGCACTTGTGTTAGTGTTGAAAAACCACTTTTCGCACTTGTGTTAGTGTTGAAAAACCACTTTTCGCACTTGTGTTGGTGCAGGAAACCACTTTTGCACTTGTATTAGTGTGGAAAAAACACTTTTCGCACTTGTGTTAGTGTTGAAAAACCACTTTTCGCACTTGTGTTAGTGTTGAAAAACCACTTTTCGCACTTGTGTTAGTGTTGAAAAACCACATTTCGCACTTGTGTTGGTGCAGGAAACCACTTTTGCACTTGTATTAGTGTGGAAAAAACACTTTTTGCACTTGTGATAGTGTTGAAAAACCACGTTTCGCACTTGTGTTGGTGCAGGAAACCACTTTTGCACTTGTATTAGTGTGGAAAAAACACTTTTCGCACTTGTGTTAGTGTTGAAAAACCACTTTTCGCACTTGTGTTAGTGTTGAAAAACCACTTTTCGCACTTGTGTTGGTGCAGGAAACCACTTTTGCACTTGTATTAGTGTGGAAAAAACACTTTTTGCACTTGTGATAGTGTTGAAAAACCACTTTTCGCTCTTGTGTTAGTGTTGAAAAACCACTTTTCGCACTTGTGTTGGTGCAGGAAACCACTTTTGCACTTGTATTAGTGTGGAAAAAACACTTTTTGCACTTGTGATAGTGTTGAAAAACCACTTTTCGCACTTGTGTTAGTGTTGAAAAACCACTTTTCACACTTGTGTTGGTGCAGGAAACCACTTTTCGCACTTGTGTTAGTGTTGAAAAACCACTTTTCGCACTTGTGTTAGTGTTGAAAAACCACTTTTCGCACTTGTGTTTGTGCAGGAAACCACTTTTGCACTTGTATTAGTGTGGAAAAAACACTTTTTGCACTTGTGTTAGTGTTGAAAAACCACTTTTTGCACTTGTGTTAGTGTAGAAAAACCACTTTTCACACTTGTGTTGGTGCAGGAAACCACTTTTGCACTTGTATTAGTGTGGAAAAAACACTTTTTGCACTTGCGATAGTGTTGAAAAACCACTTTTCGCACTTGTGTTAGTGTTGAAAAACCACTTTTCGCACTTGTGTTGGTGCAGAAAACCACTTTTGCACTTGTATTAGTGTGGAAAAAACACTTTTCACACTTGTGTTAGTGTTGAAAAACCACTTTTCGCACTTGTGTTAGTGTTGAAAAACCACTTTTCGCACTTGTATTGGTGCAGGAAACCACTTTTGCACCTGTATTAGTGTGGAAAAACCACTTTTCGCACTTGTGTTAGTGTTGAAAAACCACTTTTCGCACTTGTGTTAGTGTTGAAAAACCACTTTTCACACTTGTGTTGCTGCAGGAAACCACTTTTGCACTTGTATTAGTGTGGAAAAAACACTTTTTGCACTTGTGATAGTGTTGAAAAACCACTTTTCGCACTTGTGTTAGTGTTGAAAAACCACTTTTCGCACTTGTATTGGTGCAGGAAACCACTTTTGCACTTGTATTAGTGTGGAAAAACCACTTTTCGCACTTGTGTTAGTGTTGAAAAACCACTTTTCGCACTTGTGTTGGTGCAGAAAACCACTTTTGCACTTGTATTAGTGTGGAAAAAACACTTTTCGCACTTGTGTTAGTGTTGAAAAACCACTTTTCGCACATGTGTTAGTGTTGAAAAACCACTTTTCGCACTTGTGTTTGTGCAGGAAACCACTTTTGCACTTGTATTAGTGTGGAAAAAACACTTTTTGCACTTGTGTTAGTGTTGAAAAACCACTTTTCGCACTTGTGTTAGTGTTGAAAAACCACTTTTCGCACTTGTGTTAGTGTTGAAAAACCACATTTCGCACTTGTGTTAGTGTTGAAAAACCACTTTTCGCACTTGTGTTTGTGCAGGAAACCACTTTTGCACTTGTATTAGTGTGGAAAAAACACTTTTTGCACTTGTGTTAGTGTTGAAAAACCAATTTTCGCACTTGTGTTAGTGTTGAAAAAACACTTTTCGCACTTGTGTTGGTGCAGGAAACCACTTTTGCACTTGTATTATTGTGGAAAAAACACTTTTTGCACTTGTGATAGTGTTGAAAAACCACTTTTCGCACTTGTGTTAGTGTTGAAAAACCACTTTTCGCACTTGTGTTGGTGCAGGAAACCACTTTTGCATTTGTATTAGTGTGGAAAAAACACTTTTTGCACTTGTCTTAGTGTTGAAAAACCACTTTTCGCACTTGTGTTCGTGTTGAAAAACCACTTTTCGCACTTGTGTTGGTGCAGGAAACCACTTTTGCACTTGTATTATTGTGGAAAAACCACTTTTCGCACTTGTGTTAGTGTTGAAAAACCACTTTTCGCACTTGTGTTAGTGTTGAAAAACCACTTTTCACACTTGTGTTGGTGCAGGAAACCACTTTTGCACTTGTATTAGTGTGGAAAAAACACTTTTTGCACTTGCGATAGTGTTGAAAAACCACTTTTCGCACTTGTGTTAGTGTTGAAAAACCACTTTTCGCACTTGTGTTGGTGCAGAAAACCACTTTTGCACTTGCATTAGTGTGGAAAAAACACTTTTCACACTTGTGTTAGTGTTGAAAAAACACTTTTCGCACTTGTGTTAGTGTTGAAAAACCACTTTTCGCACTTGTATTGGTGCAGGAAACCACTTTTGCACTTGTATTAGTGTGGAAAAAACCACTTTTCGCACTTGTGTTAGTGTTGAAAAACCACTTTTCGCACTTGTGTTGGTGCAGGAAACCACTTTTGCACTTGTATTAGTGTGGAAAAAACACTTTTCGCCCTTGTGTTAGTGCTGAAAAACCACTTTTCGCACATGTGTTAGTGTTGATAAACCACTTTTTGCACTTATGTTGGTGCAGGAAACCACTTTTGCACTTGTATTAGTGTGGAAAAAACACTTTTTGCACTTGTGATAGTGTTGAAAAACCACTTTTCGCACTTGTGTTAGTGATGAAAAACCACTTTTCGCACTTGTGTTGGTGCAGGAAACCACTTTTCGCACTTGTGTTAGTGTTGAAAAACCACTTTTCGCACTTGTGTTAGTGTTGAAAAACCACATTTCGCACTTGTGTTAGTGTTGAAAAACCACTTTTCGCACTTGTGTTTGTGCAGGAAACCACTTTTGCACTTGTATTAGTGTGGAAAAAACACTTTTTGCACTTGTGTTAGTGTTGAAAAACCACTTTTCGCACTTGTGTTAGTGTTGAAAAAACACTTTTCGCACTTGTGTTGGTGCAGGAAACCACTTTTGCACTTGTATTAGTGTGGAAAAAACACTTTTTGCACTAGTGATAGTGTTGAAAAACCACTTTTCGCACTTGTGTTAGTGTTGAAAACCCACTTTTCGCACTTGTGTTGGTGCAGGAAACCACTTTTGCACTTGTATTAGTGTGGAAAAAACACTTTTCGCACTTGTGTTGGTGTTGAAAAACCACTTTTCGCACTTGTGTTCGTGTTGAAAAACCACTTTTCGCACTTGTGTTGGTGCAGGAAACCACTTTTGCACTTGTATTAGTGTGGAAAAACCCACTTTTCGCACTTGTGTTAGTGTTGAAAAACCACTTTTCGCACTTGTGTTAGTGTTGAAAAACCACTTTTCACACTTGTGTTGCTGCAGGAAACCACTTTTGCACTTGTATTAGTGTGGAAAAAACACTTTTTGCACTTGTGATAGTGTTGAAAAACCACTTTTCGCACTTGTGTTAGTGTTGAAAAACCACTTTTCGCACTTGTGTTGGTGCAGAAAACCACTTTTGCACTTGTATTAGTGTGGAAAAAACACTTTTCACACTTGTGTTAGTGTTGAAAAACCACTTTTCACACTTGTGTTAGTGTTGAAAAACCACTTTTCGCACTTGTATTGGTGCAGGAAACCACTTTTGCACTTGTATTAGTGTGGAAAACCACTTTTCGCACTTGTGTTGGTGCAGAAAACCACTTTTGCACTTGTATTAGTGTGGAAAAAACACTTTTCGCACTTGTGTTAGTGTTGAAAAACCACTTTTCGCACATGTGTTAGTGTTGAAAAACCACTTTTCGCACTTGTGTTGGTGCAGGAAAACACTTTTGCACTTGTATTAGTGTGGAAAAAACACTTTTGCACTTGTGATAGTGTTGAAAAACCACTTTTCGCACTTGTGTTAGTGTTGAAAAACCACATTTCGCACTTGTGTTTGTGCAGGAAACCACTTTTGCACTTGTATTAGTGTGGAAAAAACACTTTTTGCACTTGTGTTAGTGTTGAAAAACCACTTTTCGCACTTGTGTTAGTGTTGAAAAACCACTTTTCGCACTTGTGTTAGTGTTGAAAAACCACATTTCGCACTTGTGTTAGTGTTGAAAAACCAATTTTCGCACTTGTGTTAGTGTTGAAAAAACACTTTTCGCACTTGTGTTGGTGCAGGAAACCACTTTTGCACTTGTATTAGTGTGGAAAAAACACTTTTTGCACTTGTGATAGTGTTGAAAAACCACTTTTCGCACGTGTGTTAGTGTTGAAAAACCACTTTTCGCACTTGTGTTGGTGCAGGAAACCACTTTTGCATTTGTATTAGTGGGGAAAAAACACTTTTTGCACTTGTCTTAGTGTTGAAAAACCACTTTTCGCACTTGTGTTCGTGTTGAAAAACCACTTTTCGCACTTGTGTTGGTGCAGGAAACCACTTTTGCCCTTGTATTAGTGTGGAAAAACCACTTTTCGCACTTGTGTTAGTGTTGAAAAACCACTTTTCGCACTTGTGTTAGTGCTGAAAAACCACTTTTCGCACATGTGTTAGTGTAGAAAAACCACTTTTGCTCTTGTATTAGTGTGGAAAAAACACTTTTTGCACTTGTGATAGTGTTGAAAAACCACTTTTTGCACTTGTGTTAGTGTTGAAAAACCACTTTTCGCACTTGTGTTGGTGCAGGAAACCACTTTTCGCACTTGTGTTAGTGTTGAAAAACCACTTTTCGCACTTGTGTTATTGTTGAAAAACCACATTTCGCACTTGTGTTAGTGTTGAAAAACCACTTTTCGCACATGTGTTTGTGCAGGAAACCACTTTTGCACTAGTATTAGTGTGGAAAAACACTTTTTGCACTTGTGATAGTGTTGAAAAACCACTTTTCGCACTTGTGTTAGTGTTGAAAAACCACTTTTCGCACTTGTGTTGGTGCAGGAAACCACTTTTGCACTTGTATTAGTGTGGAAAAAACACTTTTCGCACTTGTTGTTGAAAAACCACTTTTCGCACTTGTGTTGGTGCAGGAAACCACTTTTGCACTTGTATTAGTGTGGAAAAAACACTTTTCGCACTTGTGTTAGTGTTGAAAAACCACTTTTCGCACTTGTGTTAGTGTTGAAAAACCACTTTTCGCACTTGTGTTAGTGTTGAAAAACCACTTTTCGCACTTGTGTTAGTGTTGAAAAACCACTTTTCGCACTTGTGTTAGTGTTGAAAAACCACTTTTCGCACTTGTGTTGGTGCAGGAAACCACTTTTGCACTTGTATTAGTGTGGAAAAAACACTTTTCGCACTTGTGTTAGTGTTGAAAAACCACTTTTCGCACTTGTGTTAGTGTTGAAAAACCACTTTTCGCACTTGTGTTAGTGTTGAAAAACCACATTTCGCACTTGTGTTGGTGCAGGAAACCACTTTTGCACTTGTATTAGTGTGGAAAAAACACTTTTTGCACTTGTGATAGTGTTGAAAAACCACGTTTCGCACTTGTGTTGGTGCAGGAAACCACTTTTGCACTTGTATTAGTGTGGAAAAAACACTTTTCGCACTTGTGTTAGTGTTGAAAAACCACTTTTCGCACTTGTGTTAGTGTTGAAAAACCACTTTTCGCACTTGTGTTGGTGCAGGAAACCACTTTTGCACTTGTATTAGTGTGGAAAAAACACTTTTTGCACTTGTGATAGTGTTGAAAAACCACTTTTCGCTCTTGTGTTAGTGTTGAAAAACCACTTTTCGCACTTGTGTTGGTGCAGGAAACCACTTTTGCACTTGTATTAGTGTGGAAAAAACACTTTTTGCACTTGTGATAGTGTTGAAAAACCACTTTTCGCACTTGTGTTAGTGTTGAAAAACCACTTTTCACACTTGTGTTGGTGCAGGAAACCACTTTTCGCACTTGTGTTAGTGTTGAAAAACCACTTTTCGCACTTGTGTTAGTGTTGAAAAACCACTTTTCGCACTTGTGTTTGTGCAGGAAACCACTTTTGCACTTGTATTAGTGTGGAAAAAACACTTTTTGCACTTGTGTTAGTGTTGAAAAACCACTTTTTGCACTTGTGTTAGTGTAGAAAAACCACTTTTCACACTTGTGTTGGTGCAGGAAACCACTTTTGCACTTGTATTAGTGTGGAAAAAACACTTTTTGCACTTGCGATAGTGTTGAAAAACCACTTTTCGCACTTGTGTTAGTGTTGAAAAACCACTTTTCGCACTTGTGTTGGTGCAGAAAACCACTTTTGCACTTGTATTAGTGTGGAAAAAACACTTTTCACACTTGTGTTAGTGTTGAAAAACCACTTTTCGCACTTGTGTTAGTGTTGAAAAACCACTTTTCGCACTTGTATTGGTGCAGGAAACCACTTTTGCACCTGTATTAGTGTGGAAAAACCACTTTTCGCACTTGTGTTAGTGTTGAAAAACCACTTTTCGCACTTGTGTTAGTGTTGAAAAACCACTTTTCACACTTGTGTTGCTGCAGGAAACCACTTTTGCACTTGTATTAGTGTGGAAAAAACACTTTTTGCACTTGTGATAGTGTTGAAAAACCACTTTTCGCACTTGTGTTAGTGTTGAAAAACCACTTTTCGCACTTGTGTTGGTGCAGAAAACCACTTTTGCACTTGTATTAGTGTGGAAAAAACACTTTTCACACTTGTGTTAGTGTTGAAAAACCACTTTTCGCACTTGTGTTAGTGTTGAAAAACCACTTTTCGCACTTGTATTGGTGCAGGAAACCACTTTTGCACTTGTATTAGTGTGGAAAAACCACTTTTCGCACTTGTGTTAGTGTTGAAAAACCACTTTTCGCACTTGTGTTGGTGCAGAAAACCACTTTTGCACTTGTATTAGTGTGGAAAAAACACTTTTCGCACTTGTGTTAGTGTTGAAAAACCACTTTTCGCACATGTGTTAGTGTTGAAAAACCACTTTTCGCACTTGTGTTTGTGCAGGAAACCACTTTTGCACTTGTATTAGTGTGGAAAAAACACTTTTTGCACTTGTGTTAGTGTTGAAAAACCACTTTTCGCACTTGTGTTAGTGTTGAAAAACCACTTTTCGCACTTGTGTTAGTGTTGAAAAACCACATTTCGCACTTGTGTTAGTGTTGAAAAACCACTTTTCGCACTTGTGTTTGTGCAGGAAACCACTTTTGCACTTGTATTAGTGTGGAAAAAACACTTTTTGCACTTGTGTTAGTGTTGAAAAACCAATTTTCGCACTTGTGTTAGTGTTGAAAAAACACTTTTCGCACTTGTGTTGGTGCAGGAAACCACTTTTGCACTTGTATTATTGTGGAAAAAACACTTTTTGCACTTGTGATAGTGTTGAAAAACCACTTTTCGCACTTGTGTTAGTGTTGAAAAACCACTTTTCGCACTTGTGTTGGTGCAGGAAACCACTTTTGCACTTGTATTATTGTGGAAAAACCACTTTTCGCACTTGTGTTAGTGTTGAAAAACCACTTTTCGCACTTGTGTTAGTGTTGAAAAACCACTTTTCACACTTGTGTTGGTGCAGGAAACCACTTTTGCACTTGTATTAGTGTGGAAAAAACACTTTTTGCACTTGCGATAGTGTTGAAAAACCACTTTTCGCACTTGTGTTAGTGTTGAAAAACCACTTTTCGCACTTGTGTTGGTGCAGAAAACCACTTTTGCACTTGCATTAGTGTGGAAAAAACACTTTTCACACTTGTGTTAGTGTTGAAAAAACACTTTTCGCACTTGTGTTAGTGTTGAAAAACCACTTTTCGCACTTGTATTGGTGCAGGAAACCACTTTTGCACTTGTATTAGTGTGGAAAAACCACTTTTCGCACTTGTGTTAGTGTTGAAAAACCACTTTTCGCACTTATGTTGGTGCAGGAAACCACTTTTGCACTTGTATTAGTGTGGAAAAAACACTTTTCGCCCTTGTGTTAGTGCTGAAAAACCACTTTTCGCACATGTGTTAGTGTTGATAAACCACTTTTTGCACTTATGTTGGTGCAGGAAACCACTTTTGCACTTGTATTAGTGTGGAAAAAACACTTTTTGCACTTGTGATAGTGTTGAAAAACCACTTTTCGCACTTGTGTTAGTGTTGAAAAACCACTTTTCGCACTTGTGTTGGTGCAGGAAACCACTTTTCGCACTTGTGTTAGTGTTGAAAAACCACTTTTCGCACTTGTGTTAGTGTTGAAAAACCACATTTCGCACTTGTGTTAGTGTTGAAAAACCACTTTTCGCACTTGTGTTTGTGCAGGAAACCACTTTTGCACTTGTATTAGTGTGGAAAAAACACTTTTTGCACTTGTGTTAGTGTTGAAAAACCACTTTTCGCACTTGTGTTAGTGTTGAAAAAACACTTTTCGCACTTGTGTTGGTGCAGGAAACCACTTTTGCACTTGTATTAGTGTGGAAAAAACACTTTTTGCACTAGTGATAGTGTTGAAAAACCACTTTTCGCACTTGTGTTAGTGTTGAAAACCCACTTTTCGCACTTGTGTTGGTGCAGGAAACCACTTTTGCACTTGTATTAGTGTGGAAAAAACACTTTTCGCACTTGTGTTGGTGTTGAAAAACCACTTTTCGCACTTGTGTTCGTGTTGAAAAACCACTTTTCGCACTTGTGTTGGTGCAGGAAACCACTTTTGCACTTGTATTAGTGTGGAAAAACCCACTTTTCGCACTTGTGTTAGTGTTGAAAAACCACTTTTCGCACTTGTGTTAGTGTTGAAAAACCACTTTTCACACTTGTGTTGCTGCAGGAAACCACTTTTGCACTTGTATTAGTGTGGAAAAAACACTTTTTGCACTTGTGATAGTGTTGAAAAACCACTTTTCGCACTTGTGTTAGTGTTGAAAAACCACTTTTCGCACTTGTGTTGGTGCAGAAAACCACTTTTGCACTTGTATTAGTGTGGAAAAAACACTTTTCACACTTGTGTTAGTGTTGAAAAACCACTTTTCACACTTGTGTTAGTGTTGAAAAACCACTTTTCGCACTTGTATTGGTGCAGGAAACCACTTTTGCACTTGTATTAGTGTGGAAAACCACTTTTCGCACTTGTGTTGGTGCAGAAAACCACTTTTGCACTTGTATTAGTGTGGAAAAAACACTTTTCGCACTTGTGTTAGTGTTGAAAAACCACTTTTCGCACATGTGTTAGTGTTGAAAAACCACTTTTCGCACTTGTGTTGGTGCAGGAAAACACTTTTGCACTTGTATTAGTGTGGAAAAAACACTTTTGCACTTGTGATAGTGTTGAAAAACCACTTTTCGCACTTGTGTTAGTGTTGAAAAACCACATTTCGCACTTGTGTTTGTGCAGGAAACCACTTTTGCACTTGTATTAGTGTGGAAAAAACACTTTTTGCACTTGTGTTAGTGTTGAAAAACCACTTTTCGCACTTGTGTTAGTGTTGAAAAACCACTTTTCGCACTTGTGTTAGTGTTGAAAAACCACATTTCGCACTTGTGTTAGTGTTGAAAAACCAATTTTCGCACTTGTGTTAGTGTTGAAAAAACACTTTTCGCACTTGTGTTGGTGCAGGAAACCACTTTTGCACTTGTATTAGTGTGGAAAAAACACTTTTTGCACTTGTGATAGTGTTGAAAAACCACTTTTCGCACTTGTGTTAGTGTTGAAAAACCACTTTTCGCACTTGTGTTGGTGCAGGAAACCACTTTTGCATTTGTATTAGTGGGGAAAAAACACTTTTTGCACTTGTCTTAGTGTTGAAAAACCACTTTTCGCACTTGTGTTCGTGTTGAAAAACCACTTTTCGCACTTGTGTTGGTGCAGGAAACCACTTTTGCCCTTGTATTAGTGTGGAAAAACCACTTTTCGCACTTGTGTTAGTGTTGAAAAACCACTTTTCGCACTTGTGTTAGTGCTGAAAAACCACTTTTCGCACATGTGTTAGTGTAGAAAAACCACTTTTGCTCTTGTATTAGTGTGGAAAAAACACTTTTTGCACTTGTGATAGTGTTGAAAAACCACTTTTTGCACTTGTGTTAGTGTTGAAAAACCACTTTTCGCACTTGTGTTGGTGCAGGAAACCACTTTTCGCACTTGTGTTAGTGTTGAAAAACCACTTTTCGCACTTGTGTTAGTGTTGAAAAACCACATTTCGCACTTGTGTTAGTGTTGAAAAACCACTTTTCGCACATGTGTTTGTGCAGGAAACCACTTTTGCACTAGTATTAGTGTGGAAAAACACTTTTTGCACTTGTGATAGTGTTGAAAAACCACTTTTCGCACTTGTGTTAGTGTTGAAAAACCACTTTTCGCACTTGTGTTGGTGCAGGAAACCACTTTTGCACTTGTATTAGTGTGGAAAAAACACTTTTCGCACTTGTTGTTGAAAAACCACTTTTCGCACTTGTGTTGGTGCAGGAAACCACTTTTGCACTTGTATTAGTGTGGAAAAAACACTTTTCGCACTTGTGTTAGTGTTGAAAAACCACTTTTCGCACTTGTGTTAGTGTTGAAAAACCACTTTTCGCACTTGTGTTAGTGTTGAAAAACCACTTTTCGCACTTGTGTTGGTGCAGGAAACCACTTTTGTACTTGTATTAGTGTGGAAAAACCACTATTCGCACTTGTGTTAGTGTTGAAAAACCACTTTTCGCACTTGTGTTGGTGCAGGAAACCACTTTTGCACTTGTATTAGTGTGGAAAAAACACTTTTTGCACTTGTGATAGTGTTGAAAAACCACTTTTCGCACTTGTGTTAGTGTTGAAAAACCACTTTTCGCACTTGTGTTGGTGCAGGAAACCACTTTTCGCACTTGTGTTAGTGTTGAAAAACCACTTTTCGCACTTGTGTTAGTGTTGAAAAACCACATTTCGCACTTGTGTTAGTGTTGAAAAACCACTTTTCGCACTTGTGTTTGTGCAGGAAACCACTTTTGCACTTGTATTAGTGTGGAAAAAACACTTTTTGCACTTGTGTTAGTGTTGAAAAACCACTTTTCGCACTTGTGTTAGTGTTGAAAAAACACTTTTCGCACTTGTGTTGCAGGAAACCACTTTTGCACTTGTATTAGTGTGGAAAAAAACACTTTTGCACTAGTGATAGTGTTGAAAAACCACTTTTCGCACTTGTGTTAGTGTTGAAAACCCACTTTTCGCACTTGTGTTGGTGCAGGAAACCACTTTTGCACTTGTATTAGTGTGGAAAAAACACTTTTCGCACTTGTGTTGGTGTTGAAAAACACTTTCGCACTTGTGTTCGTGTTGAAAAACCACTTTTCGCACTTGTGTTGGTGCAGGAAACCACTTTTGCACTTGTATTAGTGTGGAAAAACCCACTTTTCGCACTTGTGTTAGTGTTGAAAAACCACTTTTCGCACTTGTGTTAGTGTTGAAAAACCACTTTCACACTTGTGTTGCTGCAGGAAACACTTTTGCACTTGTATTAGTGTGGAAAAACACTTTTTGCACTTGTGATAGTGTTGAAAAACCACTTTTCGCACTTGTGTTAGTGTTGAAAAACCACTTTTCGCACTTGTGTTGGTGCAGAAAACCACTTTTGCACTTGTATTAGTGTGGAAAAAACACTTTTCACACTTGTGTTAGTGTTGAAAAACCACTTTTTCACACTTGTGTTAGTGTTGAAAAACCACTTTTCGCACTTGTATTGGTGCAGGGAAACCACTTTTGCACTTGTATTAGTGTGGAAAACCACTTTTCGCACTTGTGTTGGTGCAGAAAACACTTTTGCACTTGTATAGTGTGGAAAAAACACTTTTCGCACTTGTGTTAGTGTTGAAAAACCACTTTTCGCACATGTGTTAGTGTTGAAAAACCACTTTTCGCACTTGTGTTGGTGCAGGAAAACACTTTTGCACTTGTATTAGTGTGGA
This sequence comes from Myxine glutinosa, assembly GCF_964187855.1. Lineage (NCBI taxonomy): Eukaryota > Metazoa > Chordata > Myxini > Myxiniformes > Myxinidae > Myxine > Myxine glutinosa. The sequence goes on from NW_027618633.1 coordinate 47,091, forward strand.
AAAAACACTTTTGCACTTGTGATAGTGTTGAAAAACCACTTTTCGGCACTTGTGTTAGTGTTGAAAAACCACATTTCGCACTTGTGTTTGTGCAGGAAACCACTTTTGCACTTGTATTAGTGTGGAAAAAACACTTTTTGCACTTGTGTTAGTGTTGAAAAACACTTTTCGCACTTGTGTTAGTGTTTGAAAAACCACTTTTCGCACTTGTGTTAAGTGTTGAAAAAACACATTTCGCACTTGTGTTAGTGTTGAAAAACCAATTTTCGCACTTGTGTTTAGTGTTGAAAAAACACTTTTCGCACTTGTGTTGGTGCAGGAAACCACTTTTGCACTTGTATTAGTGTGGAAAAAACACTTTTCGCACTTGTGTTAGTGTTGAAAAACCACTTTTCGCACTTGTGTTGGTGCAGGAAACCACTTTTGCATTTGTATTAGTGGGGAAAAAACACTTTTTGCACTTGTCTTAGTGTTGAAAAACCACTTTTCGCACTGTGTTCGTGTTGAAAAACCACTTTTCGCACTTGTGTTCGGTGCAGGAAACCACTTTTGCCCTTGTATTAGTGTGGGAAAAACCACTTTTCGCACTTGTGTTAGTGTTGAAAAACCACTTTTCGCACTTGTGTTAGTGCTGAAAAACCACTTTTCGCACATGTGTTAGTGTAGAAAAACCACTTTTGCTCTTGTATTAGTGTGGAAAAAACACTTTTTGCACTTGTGATAGTGTTGAAAAACCACTTTTTGCACTTGTGTTAGTGTTGAAAAACCACTTTTCGCACTTGTGTTGGTGCAGGAAACCACTTTTCGCACTTGTGTTAGTGTTGAAAAACCACTTTTCGCAACTTGTGTTAGTGTTGAAAAACCACATTTTCGCACTTGTGTTAGTGTTGAAAAACCACTTTTCGCACATGTGTTTGTGCAGGAAACCACTTTTGCACTAGTATTAGTGTGGAAAAACACTTTTTGCACTTGTGATAGTGTGAAAAACCACTTTTCGCACTTGTGTTAGTGTGAAAAACCACTTTTCGCACTTGTGTTGGTGCAGGAAACCACTTTTGCACTTGTATTAGTGTGGAAAAAACACTTTTCGCACTTGTTGTTGAAAAACCACTTTTCGCACTTGTGTTGGTGCAGGAAACCACTTTTGCACTTGTATTAGTGTGGAAAAAACACTTTTCGCACTTGTGTTAGTGTTGAAAAACCACTTTTCGCACTTGTGTTAGTGTTGAAAAACCACTTTTCCGCACTTGTGTTAGTGTTGAAAAACCACTTTTCGCACTTGTGTTGGTGCAAGGGAAACCACTTTTGTACTTGTATTAGTGTGGAAAAACCACTATTCGCGCACTTGTGTTAGTGTTGAAAAACCACTTTTCGCACTTGTGTTGGTGCAGGAAACCACTTTTGCACTTGTATTAGTGTGGAAAAAACACTTTTTGCACTTGTTATAGTGTTGAAAAACCACTTTTCGCACTTGTGTTAGTGTTGAAAACCACTTTTCGCACTTGTGTTAGTGTTGAAAAACCACTTTTCGCACTTGTCTTGGTGCAGGAAACCACTTTTGCACTTGTATTAGTGTGGAAAAACACTTTTCGCACTTGTGTTAGTGTTGAAAAACCACTTTTTCGCACTTGTGTTAGTGTTGAAAAAACCACTTTTCGCACTTGTGTTAGTGTTGAAAAACCACATTTCGCACTTGTGTTGGTGCAGGAAACCACTTTTGCACTTGTATTAGTGTGGAAAAAACACTTTTTGCACTTGTGATAGTGTTGAAAAACCACGTTTCGCACTTGTGTTGGTGCAGGAAACCACTTTTGCACTTGTATTAGTGTGGAAAAAACACTTTTCGCACTTGTGTTAGTGTTGAAAAACCACTTTTCGCACTTGTGTTAGTGTTGAAAAACCACTTTTCGCACTTGTGTTGGTGCAGGAAACCACTTTTGCACTTGTATTAGTGTGGAAAAAACACTTTTTGCACTTGTGATAGTGTTGAAAAACCACTTTTCGCACTTGTGTTAGTGTTGAAAAACCACTTTTCGCACTTGTGTTGGTGCAGGAAACCTCTTTTGCACTTGTATTAGCGTGGAAAAACCACTTTTCGCACTTGTGTTAGTGTTGAAAAACCACTTTTCGCACTTGTGTTGGTGCAGGAAACCACTTTTGCACTTGTATTAGTGTGGAAAAACCACTTTTTGCACTTGTGATAGTGTTGAAAAACCACTTTTCGCACTTGTGTTAGTGTTGAAAAACCACTTTTCGCCCTTGTGTTGGTGCAGGAAACCACTTTTGCACTTGTATTAGTGTGGAAAAAACGACTTTTCGCACTTGTGTTAGTGTTGAAAAACCACTTTTCGCACTTGTGTTAGTGTTGAAAAACCACTTTTCGCACTTGTGTTAGTGTTGAAAAACCACTTTTCGCACTTGTGTTAGTGTTGAAAAACCACTTTTCGCACTTGTGTTAGTGTTGAAAAACCACTTTTCGCACTTGTGTTAGTGTTGAAAAACCACTTTTCACACTTGTGTTGCTGCAGGAAACCACTTTTGCACTTGTATTAGTGTGGAAAAAACACTTTTTGCACTTGTGATAGTGTTGAAAAACCACTTTTCGCACTTGTGTTAGTGTTGAAAAACCACTTTTCGCACTTGTGTTGGTGCAGAAAACCACTTTTGCACTTGTATTAGTGTGGAAAAACCACTTTTCGCACTTGTGTTAGTGTTGAAAAACCACTTTTCGCACTTGTGTTGGTGCAGAAAACCACTTTTGCACTTGTATTAGTGTGGAAAAAACACTTTTCGCACTTGTGTTAGTGTTGAAAAACAACTTTTCGCACATGTGTTAGTGTTGAAAAACCACTTTTCGCACTTGTGTTTGTGCAGGAAACCACTTTTGCACTTGTATTAGTGTGGAAAAAACACTTTTTGCACTTGTGTTAGTGTTGAAAAACCACTTTTCGCACTTGTGTTAGTGTTGAAAAACCACTTTTCGCACTTGTGTTAGTGTTGAAAAACCACATTTCGAACTTGTGTTAGTGTTGAAAAAACCACTTTTCGCACTTGTGTTTGTGCAGGAAACCACTTTTGCACTTGTATTAGTGTGGAAAAAACACTTTTTGCACTTGTGTTAGTGTTGAAAAACCAATTTTCGCACTTGTGTTAGTGTTGAAAAAACACTTTTCGCACTTGTGTTGGTGCAGGAAACCACTTTTGCACTTGTATTTATTGTGGAAAAAACACTTTTTGCACTTGTGATAGTGTTGAAAAACCACTTTTCGCACTTGTGTTAGTGTTGAAAAACCACTTTTCGCACTTGTGTTGGTGCAGGAAACCACTTTGCATTTGTATTAGTGTGGAAAAAACACTTTTTGCACTTGTCTTAGTGTTGAAAAACCACTTTTCGCACTTGTGTTCGTGTTGAAAAACCACTTTTCGCACTTGTGTTGGTGCAGGAAACCACTTTTGCACTTGTATTATTGTGGAAAAACCACTTTTCGCACTTGTGTTAGTGTTGAAAAACCACTTTTCGCACTTGTGTTAGTGTTGAAAAACCACTTTTCACACTTGTGTTGGTGCAGGAAACCACTTTTGCACTTGTATTAGTGTGGAAAAAAACACTTTTTTGCACTTGCGATAGTGTTGAAAAACCACTTTTCGCACTTGTGTTAGTGTTGAAAAACCACTTTTCGCACTTGTGTTGGTGCAGAAAACCACTTTTGCACTTGCATTAGTGTGGAAAAAACACTTTTCACACTTGTGTTAGTGTTGAAAAAAACACTTTTCGCACTTGTGTTAGTGTTGAAAAACCACTTTTCGCACTTGTATTGGTGCAGGAAACCACTTTTGCACTTGTATTAGTGTGGAAAAACCACTTTTCGCACTTGTGTAGTGTTGAAAAACCACTTTTCCGCACTTGTGTTGGTGCAGGAAACCACTTTTGCACTTGTGTTGGTGCACGGAAAACCACTTTTGCACTTGTATTAGTGTGGAAAAAACACTTTTTGCACTTGTGATAGTGTTGAAAAACCACTTTTCGCACTTGTGTTAGTGTTGAAAAACCACTTTTCACACTTGTGTTGGTGCAGGAAACCACTTTTCGCACCTTGTGTTAGTGTTGAAAAACCACTTTTCGCACTTGTGTTAGTGTTGAAAAACCACTTTTCGCACTTGTGTTTGTGCAGGAAACCACTTTTGCACTTGTATTAGTGTGGAAAAAACACTTTTTGCACTTGTGTTAGTGTTGAAAAACCACTTTTCGCACTTGTGTTAGTGTAGAAAAACCACTTTTCACACTTGTGTTGGTGCAGGAAACCACTTTTGCACTTGTATTAGTGTGGAAAAAACAGCTTTTTGCACTTGCGATAGTGTTGAAAAACCCACTTTTCGCACTTGTGTTAGTGTTGAAAAACCACTTTTCGCACTTGTGTTGGTGCAGAAAACCACTTTTGCACTTGTATTAGTGTGGAAAAAACACTTTTCACACTTGTGTTAGTGTTGAAAAACCACTTTTCGCACTTGTGTTAGTGTTGAAAAACCACTTTTCGCACTTGTATTGGTGCAGGAAACCACTTTTGCACCTGTATTAGTGTGAAAAACCACTTTTCACACTTGTGTTAGTGTTGAAAAACCACTTTTCGCACTTGTGTTAGTGTTGAAAAACCACTTTTCACACTTGTGTTGCTGCAGGAAACCACTTTTGCACTTGTATTAGTGTGGAAAAAAACACTTTTTGCACTTGTGATAGTGTTGAAAAACCACTTTTCGCACTTGTGTTAGTGTTGAAAAACCACTTTTCGCACTTGTGTTGGTGCAGAAACCACTTTTGCACTTGTATTAGTGTGGAAAAAACACTTTTTCACACTTGTGTTAGTGTTGAAAAACCACTTTTCGCACTTGTGTTAGTGTTGAAAAACCACTTTTCGCACTTCGTATTGGTGCAGGAAACCACTTTTGCACTTGGTATTAGTGTGGAAAAACCACTTTTCGCACTTGTGTTAGTGTTGAAAAACCACTTTTCGCACTTGTGTTGGTGCAGAAAACCACTTTTGCACTTGTATTAGTGTGGAAAAAACACTTTCGCACTTTTCGTGTTAGTGTTGAAAAACCACTTTTCGCACATGTGTTAGTGTTGAAAAACCACTTTTCGCACTTGTGTTTGTGCAGGAAACCACTTTTGCACTTGTATTAGTGTGGAAAAAACACTTTTTGCACTTGTGTTAGTGTTGAAAAACCACTTTCGCACTTGTGTTAGTGTGAAAAACCACTTTTCGCACTTTGTGTTAGTGTTGAAAAACCACATTTCGCACTTGTGTTAGTGTTGAAAAACCCACTTTTCACACTTGTGTTTGTGCAGGAAACCACTTTTGCACTTGTATTAGTGTGGAAAAAACACTTTTTGCACTTGTGTTAGTGTTGAAAAACAATTTTCGCACTTGTGTTAGTGTTGAAAAACCACTTTTCGAACTTGTGTTAGTGTTGAAAAACCACTTTTCGCACTTGTGTTGGTGCAGGAAACCACTTTTGCACTTGTATTAGTGTGGAAAAAACCACTATCGCACTTGTGTTAGTGTTGAAAAACCACTTTTCGCACTTGTGTTGGTGCAGGAAACCACTTTTGCACTTGTATTAGTGTGGAAAAAACACTTTTTGCACTTTTTATAGTGTTGAAAAACCACTTTTCGCACTTGTGTTAGTGTTGAAAAACCACTTTTCGCACTTGTGTTAGTGTTGAAAAACCACTTTTCGCACTTGTGTTGGTGCAGGAAACCACTTTTGCACTTGTATTAGTGTGGAAAAAACACTTTTCGCACTTGTGTTAGTGTTGAAAAACCACTTTTCGCACTTGTGTTAGTGTTGAAAAACCACTTTTCGCACTTGTGTTAGTGTTGAAAAACCACATTTCGCACTTGTGTTGGTGCAGGAAACCACTTTTGCACTTGTATTAGTGTGGGAAAAAACACTTTTTGCACTTGTGATAGTGTTGAAAAACCACGTTTCGCACTTGTGTTGGTGCAGGAAACCACTTTTGCACTTGTATTAGTGTGGAAAAAACACTTTTCGCACTTGTGTTAGTGTTGAAAAACCACTTTTCGCACTTGTGTTAGTGTTGAAAAACCACTTTTCGCACTTGTGTTGGTGCAGGAAACCACTTTTGCACTTGTATTAGTGTGGAAAAAACACTTTTTGCACTTGTGATAGTGTTGAAAAACCACTTTTCGCTCTTGTGTTAGTGTTGAAAAACCACTTTTCGCACTTGTGTTGGTGCAGGAAACCACTTTGCACTTGTATTAGTGTGGAAAAAACACTTTTTGCCACTTGTGATAGTGTTGAAAAACCACTTTTCGCACTTGTGTTAGTGTTGAAAAACCACTTTTCACACTTGTGTTGGTGCAGGAAACCACTTTTCGCACTTGTGTTAGTGTTGAAAAACCACTTTTCGCACTTGTGTTAGTGTTGAAAAACCACTTTTCGCACTTGTGTTTGTGCAGGAAACCACTTTTGCACTTGTATTAGTGTGGAAAAAACACTTTTTGCACTTGTGTTAGTGTTGAAAAACCACTTTTTGCACTTGTGTTAGTGTAGAAAAACCACTTTTCACACTTGTGTTGGTGCAGGAAACCACTTTTGCACTTGTATTAGTGTGGAAAAAACACTTTTTGCACTTGCGATAGTGTTGAAAAACCACTTTTCGCACTTGTGTTAGTGTTGAAAAACCACTTTCTCGCACTTGTGTTGGTGCAGAAAACCACTTTTGCACTTGTATTAGTGTGGAAAAAAACACTTTTCACACTTGTGTTAGTGTTGAAAAACCACTTTTCGCACTTGTGTTAGTGTTGAAAAACCACTTTTCGCACTTGTATTGGTGCAGGAAACCACTTTTGCACCTGTATTAGTGTGGAAAAACCACTTTTCGCACTTGTGTTAGTGTTGAAAAACCACTTTTCGCACTTGTGTTAGTGTTGAAAAACCACTTTTCACACTTGTGTTGCTGCAGGAAACCACTTTTGCACTTGTATTAGTGTGGAAAAAAACACTTTTTGCACTTGTGATAGTGTTGAAAAACCACTTTTCGCACTTGTGTTAGTGTTGAAAAACCACTTTTCGCACTTGTGTTGGTGCAGAAAACCACTTTTGCACTTGTATTAGTGTGGAAAAAACACTTTTCACACTTGTGTTAGTGTTGAAAAACCACTTTTCGCACTTGTGTTAGTGTTGAAAAACCACTTTTCGCACTTGTATTGGTGCAGGAAACCACTTTTGCACTTGTATTAGTGTGGAAAAACCACTTTTCGCACTTGTGTTAGTGTTGAAAAACCACTTTTCGCACTTGTGTTGGTGCAGAAAACCACTTTTGCACTTGTATTAGTGTGGAAAAAACACTTTCGCACTTGTGTTAGTGTTGAAAAACCACTTTTCGCACATGTGTTAGTGTTGAAAAACCACTTTTCGCACTTGTGTTTGTGCAGGAAACCACTTTTGCACTTGTATTAGTGTGGAAAAAAACACTTTTTGCACTTGTGTTAGTGTTGAAAAACCACTTTTCGCACTTGTGTTAGTGTTGAAAAACCACTTTTCGCACTTGTGTTAGTGTGAAAAACCACATTTCGCACTTGTGTTAGTGTTGAAAAACCACTTTTCGCACTTGTGTTTGTGCAGGAAACCACTTTTGCACTTGTATTAGTGTGGAAAAAACACTTTTTGCACTTGTGTTAGTGTTGAAAAACCAATTTTCGCTACTTGTGTTAGTGTTGAAAAAACACTTTTCGCACTTGTGTTGGTGCAGGGAAACCACTTTTGCACTTGTATTATTGTGGAAAAAACACTTTTTGCACTTGTGATAGTGTTGAAAAACCACTTTTCGCACTTGTGTTAGTGTTGAAAAACCACTTTTCGCACTTGTGTTGGTGCAGGAAACCACTTTTGCATTTGTATTAGTGTGGAAAAAACACTTTTTGCACTTGTCTTAGTGTTGAAAAACCACTTTTCGCACTTGTGTTCGTGTTGAAAAACCACTTTTCGCACTTGTGTTGGTGCAGGAAACCACTTTTGCACTTGTATTATTGTGGAAAAACCACTTTTCGCACTTGTGTTAGTGTTGAAAAACCACTTTTCGCACTTGTGTTAGTGTTGAAAAACCACTTTTCACACTTGTGTTGGTGCAGGAAACCACTTTTGCACTTGTATTAGTGTGGAAAAAACACTTTTTGCACTTGCGATAGTGTTGAAAAACACTTTTCGCACTTGTGTTAGTGTTGAAAAACCACTTTTCGCACTTTGTGTTGGTGCAGAAAACCACTTTTGCACTTGCATTAGTGTGGAAAAAACACTTTTCACACTTGTGTTAGTGTTGAAAAAACACTTTTCGCACTTGTGTTAGTGTTGAAAAACCACTTTTTCGCACTTGTATTGGTGCAGGAAACCACTTTTGCACTTGTATTAGTGTGGAAAAACCACTTTTCGCACTTGTGTTAGTGTTGAAAAACCCACTTTTCGCACTTGTGTTGGTGCAGGAAACCACTTTTGCACTTGTATTAGTGTGGAAAAAACACTTTTCGCCCTTGTGTTAGTGCTGAAAAACCACTTTTCGCACATGTGTTAGTGTTGATAAACCACTTTTTGCACTTATGTTGGTGCAGGAAACCACTTTTGCACTTGTATTAGTGTGGAAAAAACACTTTTTGCACTTGTGATAGTGTTGAAAAACCACTTTTCGCACTTGTGTTAGTGTTGAAAAAACCACTTTTCGCACTTGTGTTGGTGCAGGAAACCACTTTTCGCACTTGTGTTAGTGTTGAAAAACCACTTTTCGCACTTGTGTTAGTGTTGAAAAACCACATTTCGCACTTGTGTTAGTGTTGAAAAACCACTTTCGCACTTGTGTTTGTGCAGGAAACCACTTTTGCACTTGTATTAGTGTGGAAAAAACACTTTTTTGCACTTGTGTTAGTGCTTGAAAAACCACTTTTCGCACTTGTGTTAGTGTTGAAAAAACACTTTTCGCACTTGTGTTGGTGCAGGAAACCACTTTTGCACTTGTATTAGTGTGGAAAAAACACTTTTTGCACTAGTGATAGTGTTGAAAAACCACTTTTCGCACTTGTGTTAGTGTTGAAAACCCACTTTTCGCACTTGTGTTGGTGCAGGAAACCACTTTTGCACTTGTATTAGTGTGGAAAAAACACTTTTCGCACTTGTGTTGGTGTTGAAAAACCACTTTTCGCACTTGTGTTCGTGTTGAAAAACACTTTTCGCACTTGTGTTGGTGCAGGAAACCACTTTTGCACTTGTATTAGTGTGGAAAAAACCCACTTTTCGCACTTGTGTTAGTGTTGAAAAACCACTTTTCGCACTTGTGTTAGTGTGAAAAACCACTTTTCACACTTGTGTTGCTGCAGGAAACCACTTTTGCACTTGTATTAGTGTGGAAAAAACACTTTTTGCACTTGTGATAGTGTTGAAAAACCACTTTTCGCACTTGTGTTAGTGTTGAAAAACCACTTTTCGCACTTGTGTTGGTGCAGAAACCACTTTTGCACTTGTATTAGTGTGTAAAAAACACTTTTCACACTTGTGTTAGTGTTGAAAAACCACTTTTCACACTTGTGTTAGTGTTGAAAAACCACTTTTCGCACTTGTATTGGTGCAGGAAACCACTTTTGCACTTGTATTAGTGTGGAAAACCACTTTTCGCACTTGTGTTGGTGCAGAAAACCACTTTTGCACTTGTATTAGTGTGGAAAAAACACTTTTCGCACTTGTGTTAGTGTTGAAAAACCACTTTTCGCACATGTGTTAGTGTTGAAAAACCACTTTTCGCACTTGTGTTGGTGCAGGAAAACACTTTTGCACTTGTATTAGTGTGGAAAAAACACTTTTGCACTTGTGATAGTGTTGAAAAACCACTTTTCGCACTTGTGTTAGTGTTGAAAAACCACATTTCGCACTTGTGTTTGTGCAGGAAACCACTTTTGCACTTGTATTAGTGTGGAAAAAACACTTTTTGCACTTGTGTTAGTGTTGAAAAACCACTTTTCGCACTTGTGTTAGTGTTGAAAAACCACTTTTCGCACTTGTGTTAGTGTTGAAAAACTACATTTCGCACTTGTGTTAGTGTTGAAAAACCAATTTTCGCACTTGTGTTAGTGTTGAAAAAACACTTTTCGCACTTGTGTTGGTGCAGGAAACCACTTTTGCACTTGTATTAGTGTGGAAAAAACACTTTTTGCACTTGTGATAGTGTTGAAAAACCACTTTCGCACTTGTGTTAGTGTTGAAAAACCACTTTTCGCACTTGTGTTGGTGCAGGAAACCACTTTTGCATTTGTATTAGTGGGGAAAAAACACTTTTTGCACTTGTCTTAGTGTTGAAAAACCACTTTTCGCACTTGTGTTCGTGTTGAAAAACCACTTTTCGCACTTGTGTTGGTGGCAGGGAAACCACTTTTGCCCTTGTATTAGTGTGGAAAAACCACTTTTCGCACTTGTGTTAGTGTTGAAAAACCACTTTTCGCACTTGTGTTAGTGCTGAAAAACCACTTTTCGCACATGTGTTAGTGTAGAAAAACCACTTTTGCTCTTGTATTAGTGTGGAAAAAACACTTTTTGCACTTGTGATAGTGTTGAAAAACCACTTTTTGCACTTGTGTTAGTGTTGAAAAACCACTTTTCGCACTTGTGTTGGTGCAGGAAACCACTTTTCGCACTTGTGTTAGTGTTGAAAAACCACTTTTTGCACTTGTGTTAGTGTTGAAAAACCACATTTCGCACTTGTGTTAGTGTTGAAAAACCACTTTTCGCACTTGTGTTTGTGCAGGAAACCACTTTTGCACTAGTATTAGTGTGGAAAAACACTTTTTGCACTTGTGATAGTGTTGAAAAACCACTTTTCGCACTTGTGTTAGTGTTGAAAAACCACTTTTCGCACTTGTGTTGGTGCAGGAAACCACTTTTGCACTTGTATTAGTGTGGAAAAAACACTTTTCGCACTTGTTGTTGAAAAACCACTTTTCGCACTTGTGTTGGTGCAGGAAACCACTTTTGCACTTGTATTAGTGTGGAAAAAACACTTTTCGCACTTGTGTTAGTGTTGAAAAACCACTTTTCGCACTTGTGCTAGTGTTGAAAAACCACTTTTCGCACTTGTGTTAGTGTTGAAAAACCACTTTTCGCACTTGTGTTGGTGCAGGAAACCACTTTTGTACTTGTATTAGTGTGGAAAAACCACTATTCGCACTTGTGTTAGTGTTGAAAAACCACTTTTCGCACTTGTGTTGGTGCAGGAAACCACTTTTGCACTTGTATTAGTGTGGAAAAAACACTTTTTGCACTTGTTATAGTGTTGAAAAACCACTTTTCGCACTTGTGTTAGTGTTGAAAAACCACTTTTCGCACTTGTGTTAGTGTTGAAAAACCACTTTTCGCACTTGTCTTGGTGCAGGAAACCACTTTTGCACTTGTATTAGTGTGGAAAAACACTTTTCGCACTTGTGTTAGTGTTGAAAAACCACTTTTCGCACTTGTGTTAGTGTTGAAAAAACCACTTTTCGCACTTGTGTTAGTGTTGAAAAACCACATTTCGCACTTGTGTTGGTGCAGGAAACCACTTTTGCACTTGTATTAGTGTGGAAAAAACACTTTTTGCACTTGTGATAGTGTTGAAAAACCACGTTTCGCACTTGTGTTGGTGCAGGAAACCACTTTTGCACTTGTATTAGTGTGGAAAAAAACACTTTTCGCACTTGTGTTAGTGTTGAAAAACCACTTTTCGCACTTGTGTTGGTGCAGGAAACCACTTTTGCACTTGTATTAGTGTGGAAAAAACACTTTTTGCACTTGTGATAGTGTTGAAAAACCACTTTTCGCACTTGTGTTAGTGTTGAAAAACCACTTTTCGCACTTGTGTTGGTGCAGGAAACCTCTTTTGCACTTGTATTAGCGTGGAAAAACCACTTTTCGCACTTGTGTTAGTGTTGAAAAACCACTTTTCGCACTTGTGTTGGTGCAGGAAACCACTTTTGCACTTGTATTAGTGTGGAAAAACCACTTTTTGCACTTGTGATAGTGTTGAAAAACCACTTTTCGCACTTGTGTTAGTGTTGAAAAACCACTTTTCGCCCTTGTGTTGGTGCAGGAAACCACTTTTGCACTTGTATTAGTGTGGAAAAACGACTTTTCGCACTTGTGTTAGTGTTGAAAAACCACTTTTCGCACTTGTGTTAGTGTTGAAAAACCACTTTTCGCACTTGTGTTAGTGTTGAAAAACCACTTTTCGCACTTGTGTTAGTGTTGAAAAACCACTTTTCGCACTTGTGTTAGTGTTGAAAAACCACTTTTCGCACTTGTGTTGGTGCAGGAAACCACTTTTGTACTTGTATTAGTGTTGAAAAACCACTATTCGCACTTGTGTTAGTGTTGAAAAACCACTTTTCGCACTTGTGTTGGTGCAGGAAACCACTTTTGCACTTGTATTAGTGTGGAAAAAACACTTTTTGCACTTGTTATAGTGTTGAAAAACCACTTTTCGCACTTGTGTTAGTGTTGAAAAACCACTTTTCGCACTTGTGTTAGTGTTGAAAAACCACTTTTCGCACTTGTGTTGGTGCAGGAAACCACTTTTGCACTTGTATTAGTGTGGAAAAAACACTATTCGCACTTGTGTTAGTGTTGAAAAACCACTTTTCGCACTTGTGTTAGTGTTGAAAAACCACTTTTCGCACTTGTGTTAGTGTTGAAAAACCACATTTCGCACTTGTGTTGGTGCAGGAAACCACTTTTGCACTTGTATTAGTGTGGAAAAAACACTTTTTGCACTTGTGATAGTGTTGAAAAACCACGTTTCGCACTTGTGTTGGTGCAGGAAACCACTTTTGCACTTGTATTAGTGTGGAAAAAACACTTTTCGCACTTGTGTTAGTGTTGAAAAACCACTTTTCGCACTTGTGTTAGTGTTGAAAAACCACTTTTCGCACTTGTGTTGGTGCAGGAAACCACTTTTGCACTTGTATTAGTGTGGAAAAAACACTTTTTGCACTTGTGATAGTGTTGAAAAACCACTTTTCGCACTTGTGTTAGTGTTGAAAAACCACTTTTCGCACTTGTGTTGGTGCAGGAAACCTCTTTTGCACTTGTATTAGTGTGGAAAAACCACTTTTCGCACTTGTGTTAGTGTTGAAAAACCACTTTTCGCACTTGTGTTGGTGCAGGAAACCACTTTTGCACTGGTATTAGTGTGGAAAAACCACTTTTTGCACTTGTGATAGTGTTGAAAAACCACTTTTCGCACTTGTGTTAGTGTTGAAAAACCACTTTTCGCCCTTGTGTTGGTGCAGGAAACCACTTTTGCACTTGTATTAGTGTGGAAAAACGACTTTTCGCACTTGTGTTAGTGTTGAAAAACCACTTTTCGCACTTGTGTTAGTGTTGAAAAACCACTTTTCGCACTTGTGTTAGTGTTGAAAAACCACTTTTCGCACTTGTGTTGGTGCAGGAAACAACTTTTGCACTTGTGTTAGTGTTGAAAAACCACTTTTCGCACTTGTGTTAGTGTTGAAAAACCACTTTTCGCACTTGTGTTTGTGTTGAAAAACCACTTTTCGCTCTTGTGTTAGTGTTGAAAAACCACTTTTCGCACTTGTGTTGGTGCAGGAAACCACTTTTGCACTTGTATTAGTGTGGAAAAAACACTTTTCGCACTTGTGTTAGTGTTGAAAAACCACTTTTCGCACTTGTATTGGTGCAGGAAACCACTTTTGCACTTGTATTAGTGTGGAAAAACCACATTTCGCACTTGTGTTAGTGTTTAAAAACCACTTTTCGCACTTGTGTTGGTGCAGGAAACCACTTTTGCACTTGTATTAGTGTGGAAAAAACACTTTTCGCCCTTGTGTTAGTGCTGAAAAACCACTTTTCGCACTTGTGTTAGTGTTGAAAAACCACATTTCGCACTTGTGTTAGTGTTGAAAAACCACTTTTCGCACTTGTGTTTGTGCAGGAAACCACTTTTGCACTAGTATTAGTGTGGAAAAACACTTTTTGCACTTGTGATAGTGTTGAAAAACCACTTTTCGCACTTGTGTTAGTGTTGAAAAACCACTTTTCGCACTTGTGTTGGTGCAGGAAACCACTTTTGCACTTGTATTAGTGTGGAAAAAACACTTTTCGCACTTGTTGTTGAAAAACCACTTTTCGCACTTGTGTTGGTGCAGGAAACCACTTTTGCACTTGTATTAGTGTGGAAAAAACACTTTTCGCACTTGTGTTAGTGTTGAAAAACCACTTTTCGCACTTGTGTTAGTGTTGAAAAACCACTTTTCGCACTTGTGTTAGTGTTGAAAAACCACATTTCGCACTTGTGTTGGTGCAGGAAACCACTTTTGCACTTGTATTAGTGTGGAAAAAACACTTTTTGCACTTGTGATAGTGTTGAAAAACCACGTTTCGCACTTGTGTTGGTGCAGGAAACCACTTTTGCACTTGTATTAGTGTGGAAAAAACACTTTTCGCACTTGTGTTAGTGTTGAAAAACCACTTTTCGCACTTGTGTTAGTGTTGAAAAACCACTTTTCGCACTTGTGTTGGTGCAGGAAACCACTTTTGCACTTGTATTAGTGTGGAAAAAACACTTTTTGCACTTGTGATAGTGTTGAAAAACCACTTTTCGCACTTGTGTTAGTGTTGAAAAACCACTTTTCGCACTTGTGTTGGTGCAGGAAACCTCTTTTGCACTTGTATTAGCGTGGAAAAACCACTTTTCGCACTTGTGTTAGTGTTGAAAAACCACTTTTCGCACTTGTGTTGGTGCAGGAAACCACTTTTGCACTTGTATTAGTGTGGAAAAACCACTTTTTGCACTTGTGATAGTGTTGAAAAACCACTTTTCGCACTTGTGTTAGTGTTGAAAAACCACTTTTCGCCCTTGTGTTGGTGCAGGAAACCACTTTTGCACTTGTATTAGTGTGGAAAAACGACTTTTCGCACTTGTGTTAGTGTTGAAAAACCACTTTTCGCACTTGTGTTAGTGTTGAAAAACCACTTTTCGCACTTGTGTTAGTGTTGAAAAACCACTTTTCGCACTTGTGTTAGTGTTGAAAAACCACTTTTCGCACTTGTGTTAGTGTTGAAAAACCACTTTTCGCACTTGTGTTGGTGCAGGAAACCACTTTTGTACTTGTATTAGTGTTGAAAAACCACTATTCGCACTTGTGTTAGTGTTGAAAAACCACTTTTCGCACTTGTGTTGGTGCAGGAAACCACTTTTGCACTTGTATTAGTGTGGAAAAAACACTTTTTGCACTTGTTATAGTGTTGAAAAACCACTTTTCGCACTTGTGTTAGTGTTGAAAAACCACTTTTCGCACTTGTGTTAGTGTTGAAAAACCACTTTTCGCACTTGTGTTGGTGCAGGAAACCACTTTTGCACTTGTATTAGTGTGGAAAAAACACTTTTCGCACTTGTGTTAGTGTTGAAAAACCACTTTTCGCACTTGTGTTAGTGTTGAAAAACCACTTTTCGCACTTGTGTTAGTGTTGAAAAACCACATTTCGCACTTGTGTTGGTGCAGGAAACCACTTTTGCACTTGTATTAGTGTGGAAAAAACACTTTTTGCACTTGTGATAGTGTTGAAAAACCACGTTTCGCACTTGTGTTGGTGCAGGAAACCACTTTTGCACTTGTATTAGTGTGGAAAAAAACACTTTTCGCACTTGTGTTAGTGTTGAAAAACCACTTTTCGCACTTGTGTTAGTGTTGAAAAACCACTTTTCGCACTTGTGTTGGTGCAGGAAACCACTTTTGCACTTGTATTAGTGTGGAAAAAACACTTTTTGCACTTGTGATAGTGTTGAAAAACCACTTTTCGCACTTGTGTTAGTGTTGAAAAACCACTTTTCGCACTTGTGTTGGTGCAGGAAACCTCTTTTGCACTTGTATTAGTGTGGAAAAACCACTTTTCGCACTTGTGTTAGTGTTGAAAAACCACTTTTCGCACTTGTGTTGGTGCAGGAAACCACTTTTGCACTGGTATTAGTGTGGAAAAACCACTTTTTGCACTTGTGATAGTGTTGAAAAACCACTTTTCGCACTTGTGTTAGTGTTGAAAAACCACTTTTCGCCCTTGTGTTGGTGCAGGAAACCACTTTTGCACTTGTATTAGTGTGGAAAAACGACTTTTCGCACTTGTGTTAGTGTTGAAAAACCACTTTTCGCACTTGTGTTAGTGTTGAAAAACCACTTTTCGCACTTGTGTTAGTGTTGAAAAACCACTTTTCGCACTTGTGTTGGTGCAGGAAACAACTTTTGCACTTGTGTTAGTGTTGAAAAACCACTTTTCGCACTTGTGTTAGTGTTGAAAAACCACTTTTCGCACTTGTGTTTGTGTTGAAAAACCACTTTTCGCTCTTGTGTTAGTGTTGAAAAACCACTTTTCGCACTTGTGTTGGTGCAGGAAACCACTTTTGCACTTGTATTAGTGTGGAAAAAACACTTTTCGCACTTGTGTTAGTGTTGAAAAACCACTTTTCGCACTTGTATTGGTGCAGGAAACCACTTTTGCACTTGTATTAGTGTGGAAAAAACACTTTTCGCCCTTGTGTTAGTGCTGAAAAACCACTTTTCGCACATGTGTTAGTGTTGAAAAACCACTTTTCGCACTTGTGTTGGTGCAGGAAACCACTTTTCGCACTTGTGTTAGTGTTGAAAAACCACTTTTCGCACTTGTGTTAGTGTTGAAAAACCACATTTCGCACTTGTGTTAGTGTTGAAAAACCACTTTTCGCACTTGTGTTTGTGCAGGAAACCACTTTTGCACTTGTATTAGTGTGGAAAAAACACTTTTTGCACTTGTGTTAGTGTTGAAAAACCACTTTTCGCACTTGTGTTAGTGTTGAAAAACCACATTTCGCACTTGTGTTGGTGCAGGAAACCACTTTTGCACTTGTATTAGTGTGGAAAAAACACTTTTCGCACTTGTGTTAGTGCTGAAAAACCACTTTTCGCACATGTGTTAGTGTTGAAAAACCACTTTTCGCACTTATGTTGGTGCAGGAAACCACTTTTGCACTTGTATTAGTGTGGAAAAAACACTTTTTGCACTTGTGATAGTGTTGAAAAACCACTTTTCGCACTTGTGTTAGTGTTGAAAAATCACTTTTTGCACTTGTGTTGGTGCAGGAAACCACTTTTCGCACTTGTGTTAGTGTTGAAAAACCACTTTTCGCACTTGTGTTAGTGTTGAAAAACCACATTTCGCCCTTGTGTTAGTGTTGAAAAACCACTTTTCGCACTTGTGTTTGTGCAGGAAACCACTTTTGCACTTGTATTAGTGTGGAAAAAATACTTTTTGCACTTGTGTTAATGTTGAAAAACCACTTTTGCACTTGTATTAGTGTGGAAATATCACTTTTCGCACTTGTGTTAGTGCTGAAAAACCACTTTTCGCACATGTGTTAGTGTTGAAAAACCACTTTTCACACATGTTGGTGCAGGAAACCACTTTTGCACTTGTATTAGTGTGGAAAAAACACTTTTTGCACTTGTGATAGTGTTGAAAAACCACTTTTCGCACTTGTGTTAGTGTTGAAAAACCACTTTTCACACTTGTGTTGGTGCAGGAAACCACTTTTCGCACTTGTGTTAGTGTTGAAAAACCACTTTTCGCACTTGTGTTAGTGTTGAAAAACCACTTTTCGCACTTGTGTTTGTGCAGGAAACCACTTTTGCACTTGTATTAGTGTGGAAAAAACACTTTTTGCACTTGTGTTAGTGTTGAAAAACCACTTTTCGCACTTGTGTTAGTGTAGAAAAACCACTTTTCACACTTGTGTTGGTGCAGGAAACCACTTTTGCACTTGTATTAGTGTGGAAAAAACACTTTTTGCACTTGCGATAGTGTTGAAAAACCACTTTTCGCACTTGTGTTAGTGTTGAAAAACCACTTTTCGCACTTGTGTTGGTGCAGAAAACCACTTTTGCACTTGTATTAGTGTGGAAAAAACACTTTTCACACTTGTGTTAGTGTTGAAAAACCACTTTTCGCACTTGTGTTAGTATTGAAAAACCACTTTTCGCACTTGTATTGGTGCAGGAAACCACTTTTGCACCTGTATTAGTGTGGAAAAACCACTTTTCGCACTTGTGTTAGTGTTGAAAAACCACTTTTCGCACTTGTGTTAGTGTTGAAAAACCACTTTTCACACTTGTGTTGCTGCAGGAAACCACTTTTGCACTTGTATTAGTGTGGAAAAAACACTTTTTGCAATTGTGATAGTGTTGAAAAACCACTTTTCGCACTTGTGTTAGTGTTGAAAAACCACTTTTCGCACTTGTGTTGGTGCAGAAAACCACTTTTGCACTTGTATTAGTGTGGAAAAAACACTTTTCACACTTGTGTTAGTGTTGAAAAACCACTTTTCGCACTTGTGTTAGTGTTGAAAAACCACTTTTCGCACTTGTATTGGTGCAGGAAACCACTTTTGCACTTGTATTAGTGTGGAAAAACCACTTTTCGCACTTGTGTTAGTGTTGAAAAACCACTTTTCGCACTTGTGTTGGTGCAGAAAACCACTTTTCGCTCTTGTGTTAGTGTTGAAAAACCACTTTTCGCACTTGTATTGGTGCAGGAAACCACTTTTGCACTTGTATTAGTGTGGAAAAACCACTTTTCGCACTTGTGTTAGTGTTGAAAAACCACTTTTCGCACTTGTGTTTGTGTTGAAAAACCACTTTTCGCTCTTGTGTTAGTGTTGAAAAACCACTTTTCGCACTTGTGTTGGTGCAGGAAACCACTTTTGCACTTGTATTAGTGTGGAAAAAACACTTTTCGCACTTGTGTTAGTGTTGAAAAACCACTTTTCGCACTTGTATTGGTGCAGGAAACCACTTTTGCACTTGTATTAGTGTGGAAAAACCACTTTTCGCACTTGTGTTAGTGTTTAAAAACCACTTTTCGCACTTGTGTTGGTGCAGGAAACCACTTTTGCACTTGTATTAGTGTGGAAAAAACACTTTTCGCCCTTGTGTTAGTGCTGAAAAACCACTTTTCGCACATGTGTTAGTGTTGAAAAACCACTTTTCGCACTTGTGTTGGTGCAGGAAACCACTTTTCGCACTTGTGTTAGTGTTGAAAAACCACTTTTCGCACTTGTGTTAGTGTTGAAAAACCACATTTCGCACTTGTGTTA
>NW_027618634.1:0-66255 GCF_964187855.1 Myxine glutinosa
GGTTTCCTGCACCAACACAAGTGCGAAAAGTGGTTTTTCAACACTAACACAAGTGCGAAAAGTGGTTTTTCAACACTAACACAAGTGCGAAAAGTGGTTTTTCAACACTAACACAACGAGTCGAAAAGTGGTTTTTCCACACTAATACAAGTGCAAAAGTGGTTTCCTGCACCAACACAAGTGCGAAAAGTGGTTTTTCAACACTATCACAAGTGCAAAAAGTGTTTTTTCAACACTATCACAAGTGCAAAAAGTGTCTTTTCCACACTAATACAAGTGCAAAAGTAGTTTCCTGCACCAACACAAGTGCGAAAAGTGGTTTTTTCAACACTAACACAAGTGCGAAAAGTGTTTTTTCTACACTAATACAAGTGCAAAAAGTGGTTTCCTGCACCAACACAAGTGCGAAAAGTGGTTTTTCAACACTAACACAAGTGCGAAAAGTGGTTTTTCAACACTAACACAAGTACGAAAAATGGTTTTTTCCACACTAATACAAGTGCAAAAGTGGTTTCCTGCACCAACACAAGTGCGAAAAGTGGTTTTTCAACACTAACACAAGTGCGAAAAGTGGTTTTTCAACACTAACACAAGTGCGAAAAGTGGTTTTTCCACACTAATACAAGTGCAAAAGTGGTTTCCTGCACCAACACAAGTGCGAAAAGTGGTTTTTCAACACTAACACAAGTGCGAAAAGTGGTTTTCCACACTAATACAAGTGCAAAAGTGGTTTCCTGCACCAACACAAGTGCGAAAAAGTGGTTTTTCAACACTATCACAAGTGCAAAAAGTGTTTTTTCCACACTAATACAAGTGCGAAAAGTGGTTTTTCAACACGAACACAAGTGCGAAAAGTGGTTTTTCCACACTAATACAAGTGCAAAAGTGGTGTCCTGCACCAACATTTGTGCGAAAAAGTGGTTTTTCAACACTAACACAAGTGCGAAAAGTGGTTTTCAACACTAACACAAGTGTGGAAAGTGGTTTTTCAACACTAACACAAGTGCGAAAAGTGTTTTTTCCACACTAATACAAGTGCAAAAGTGGTTTCCTGCACCAACACAAGTGCGAAAAGTGGTTTTTCAACACTAACACAAGTGCGGAAAGTGGTTTTTCAACACTAACACAAGTGCGAAAAGTGGTTTTTCAACACTAACACAAGATGCGAAAAGTGGTTTTTCCACACTAATACAAGTGCAAAAGTGGTTTCCTGCACCAACACAAGTGCGAAAAGTGGTTTTTCAACACTATCACAAGTGCAAAAAGTGTTTTTTTCCACACTAATACAAGTGCAAAAGTGGTTTCCTGCACCAACACAAGTGCGAAAAGTGGTTTTTCAACACTAACACAAGTGCGAAAAGTGGTTTTCAACACTAACACAAGTGCGATAAGTGGTTTTTCCACACTAATACAAGTGCAAAAGTGGTTTCCTGCACCAACACAAGTGCGAAAAGTGGTTTTCCAACACTAACATAAGTGCGAAAAGTGGTTTTTCAACACTAACACAAGTGCGAAAAGTGGTTTTTCCACACTAATACAAGTGCAAAAAGTGGTTTCCTGCACCAACACAAGTGCGAAAAAGTGGGTTTTCAACACTAACACAAGTGCGAAAAGTGATTTTTCCACACTAATACAAGTGCAAAAGTGGTTTCCTGCACCAACACAATGTGCGAAAAGTGGTTTTCAACACTAACACAAGTGCGAAAAGTTGTTTTTCAACACTATCACAAGTGCAAAAAAGTGTCTTTTCCAAACTAATACAAGTGCAAAAAGTGGTTTCCTGCACCAACACAAGTGCGAAAAGTGGTTTTTCAACACTAACACAAGTGCGAAAAGTGTTTTTTCCACACTAATACAAGTGCAAAAGTGGTTTCCTGCACCAACACAAGTGCGAAAAGTGGTTTTTCAACACTAACACAAGTGCGAAAAGTGTTTTTTCAACACTATCACAAGTGCAAAAAGTGTCTTTTCCAAACTAATACAAGTGCAAAAGTGGTTTCCTGCACCAACACAACTGCGAAAAGTGGTTTTTCAACACTAACACAAGTGCGAAAAGTGGTTTTTCAACACTAACACAAGTGCGAAAAGTGGTTTTTTCAACACTAACACAAGTGCGAAAAGTGGTTTTTCCACACTAATACAAGTGCAAAAGTGGTTTCCTGCACCAACACAAGTGCGAAAAGTGGTTTTTCAACACTAACACAATGCGAAAAGTGGTTTTTCCACACTTATACAAGTGCAAAAGTGGTTTCCTGCACCAACACAAGTGCGAAAAGTGTTTTTTCAACACTAACACAAGTGCGAAAAGTGGTTTTTCAACACTAACACAAGTGCGAAAAGTGGTTTTTCAACACTAACACAAGAGCGAAAAGTGGTTTTTCCACACTAATCCAAGTGCAAAAGTGGTTTCCTGCACCAACACAAGTGCGAAAAGTGGTTTTTCAACACTATCACAAGTGCATAAAGTGTTTTTTCCACACTAATACAAGTGCAAAAGTGGTTTCCTGCACCAACCACAGGTGCGAAAAGTGGTTTTTCAACACTAACACAAGTGCGAAAAGTGGTTTTCAACACTAACACAAGTGCGATAAGTGGTTTTTCCACACTAATACAAGTGCAAAAGTGGTTTCCTGCACCAACACAAGTGCGAAAAGTGGTTTTTCCAACACTAACATAAGTGCGAAAAGTGGTTTTTTCAACACTAACACAAGTGCGAAAAGTGGTTTTTCCACACTAATACAAGTGCAAAAGTGGTTTCCTGCACCAACACAAGTGCGAAAAGTGGGTTTTAAACACTAACAACAAGTGCGAAAAGTGATTTTTCCACACTAATACAAGTGCAAAAGTGGTTTTCCTGCACCAACACAAGTGCGAAAAGTGGTTTTTCAACACTAACACAAGTGCGAAAAGTTGTTTTTCAACACTATCACAAGTGCAAAAAGTGTCTTTTCCAAACTATACAAGTGCAAAAGTGGTTTCCTGCACCAACACAAGTGCGAAAAGTGGTTTTTCAACACTAACACAAGTGCGAAAAGTGTTTTTTTCCACACTAATACAAGTGCAAAAGTGGTTTCCTGCACCAACACAAGTGCGAAAAGTGGTTTTTCAACACTAACACAAGTGCGAAAAGTAGTGCGAAAAGTGGTTTTTCAACACTAACACAAGTGCGAAAAGTGGTTTTTCCACACTAATACAAGTGCAAAAGTGGTTTCCTGCACCAACACAAGTGCGAAAAGTGGGTTTTCAACACTAACACAAGTGCGAAAAGTGATTTTTCCACACTAATACAAGTGCAAAAGTGGTTTCCTGCACCAACACAAGTGCGAAAAGAGGTTTTTCAACACTAACACAAGTGCGAAAAGTTGTTTTTCAACACTATCACAAGTGCAAAAAGTGTCTTTTCCAAACTAATACAAGTGCAAAAGTGGTTTCCTGCACCAACACAAGTGCGAAAAGTGGTTTTTCAACACTAACACAAGTGCGAAAAGTGTTTTTTCCACACTAATACAAGTGCAAAAGTGGTTTCCTGCACCAACACAAGTGCGAAAAGTGGGTTTTCAACACTAACACAAGTGCGAAAAGTGATTTTTCCACACTAATACAAGTGCAAAAGTGGTTTCCTGCACCAACACAAGTGCGAAAAGTGGTTTTTCAACACTAACACAAGTGCGAAAAGTGGTTTTTCCACACTAATACAAGTGCAAAAGTGGTTTCCTGCACCAACACAAGTGCGAAAAGTGGGTTTTCAACACTAACACAAGTGCGAAAAGTGATTTTTCCACACTAATACAAGTGCAAAAGTGGTTTCCTGCACCAACACAAGTGCGAAAAGTGGTTTTTCAACACTAACACAAGTGCGAAAAGTTGTTTTTCAACACTATCACAAGTGCAAAAAGTGTCTTTTCCAAACTAATACAAGTGCAAAAGTGGTTTCCTGCACCAACACAAGTGCGAAAAGTGGTGTTTCAACACTAACACAAGTGCGAAAAGTTGTTTTTCAACACTATCACAAGTGCAAAAAGTGTCTTTTCCAAACTAATACAAGTGCAAAAGTGGTTTCCTGCACCAACACAAGTGCGAAATGTGGTTTTTCAACACTAACACAAGTGCGAAAAGTGTTTTTTCCACACTAATACAAGTGCAAAAGTGTTTTCCTGCACCAACACAAGTGCGAAAAGTGGTTTTTCAACACTAATACAAGTGCGAAAAGTGGTTTTTCAACACTAACACAAGTGCGAAAAGTGGTTTTTCCACACTAATACAAGTGCAAAAGTGGTTTCCTGCACCAACACAAGTGCGAAAAGTGGGTTTTCAACACTAACACAAGTGCGAAAAGTGATTTTTCCACACTAATACAAGTGCAAAAGTGGTTTCCTGCACCAACACAAGTGCGAAAAGTGGTTTTTCAACACTAACACAAGTGCGAAAAGTTGTTTTTCAACACTATCACAAGTGCAAAAAGTGTCTTTTCCAAACTAATACAAGTGCAAAAGTGGTTTCCTGCACCAACACAAGTGCGAAAAGTGGTTTTTCAACACTAACACAAGTGCGAAAAGTGTTTTTTCCACACTAATACAAGTGCAAAAGTGGTTTCCTGCACCAACACAAGTGCGAAAAGTGGGTTTTCAACACTAACACAAGTGCGAAAAGTGATTTTTCCACACTAATACAAGTGCAAAAGTGGTTTCCTGCACCAACACAAGTGCGAAAAGTGGTTTTTCAACACTAACACAAGTGCGAAAAGTGGTTTTTCCACACTAATACAAGTGCAAAAGTGGTTTCCTGCACCAACACAAGTGCGAAAAGTGGGTTTTCAACACTAACACAAGTGCGAAAAGTGATTTTTCCACACTAATACAAGTGCAAAAGTGGTTTCCTGCACCAACACAAGTGCGAAAAGTGGTTTTTCAACACTAACACAAGTGCGAAAAGTTGTTTTTCAACACTATCACAAGTGCAAAAAGTGTCTTTTCCAAACTAATACAAGTGCAAAAGTGGTTTCCTGCACCAACACAAGTGCGAAAAGTGGTTTTTCAACACTAACACAAGTGCGAAAAGTGTTTTTTCCACACTAATACAAGTGCAAAAGTGGTTTCCTGCACCAACACAAGTGCGAAAAGTGGTTTTTCAACACTAACACAAGTGCGAAAAGTTGTTTTTCAACACTATCACAAGTGCAAAAAGTGTCTTTTCCAAACTAATACAAGTGCAAAAGTGGTTTCCTGCACCAACACAACTGCGAAAAGTGGTTTTTCAACACTAACACAAGTGCGAAAAGTGGTTTTTCAACACTAACACAAGTGCGAAAAGTGGTTTTTCAACACTAACACAAGTGCGAAAAGTGGTTTTTCCACACTAATACAAGTGCAAAAGTGGTTTCCTGCACCAACACAAGTGCGAAAAGTGGTTTTTCAACACTAACACAAGTGCGAAAAGTGGTTTTTCCACACTTATACAAGTGCAAAAGTGGTTTCCTGCACCAACACAAGTGCGAAAAGTGTTTTTTCAACACTAACACAAGTGCGAAAAGTGGTTTTTCAACACTAACACAAATGCGAAAAGTGGTTTTTCAACACTAACACAAGAGCGAAAAGTGGTTTTTCCACACTAATACAAGTGCAAAAGTGGTTTCCTTCACCAACACAAGTGCGAAAAGTGGTTTTTCAACACTATCACAAGTGCAAAAAGTGTTTTTTCCACACTAATACAAGTGCAAAAGTGGTTTCCTGCACCAACACAAGTGCGAAAAGTGGTTTTTCAACACTAACACAAGTGCGAAAAGTGGTTTTTCAACACTATCACAAGTGCAAAAAGTGTTTTTTCCACACTAATACAAGTGCGAAAAGTGATTTTTCCACACTAATACAAGTGCAAAAGTGGTTTCCTGCACCAACACAAGTGCGAAAAGTGGTTTTTCAATACTATCACAAGTGCAAAAAGTGTTTTTTCCACACTAATACAAGTACAAAAGTGGTTTCCTGCACCAACACAAGTGCGAAAAGTGGTTTTTCAACACTAACACAAGTGCGAAAAGTGGTTTTTCAACACTAACACAAGTGCGAAAAGTGGTTTTTCAACACTATCACAAGTGTAAAAAGTGTTTTTTCTACACTAATACAAGTGCAAAAGTGGTTTCCTGCACCAACACAAGTGCGAAAAGTGGTTTTTCAACACTAACACAAGTGCGAAAAGTGGTTTTTCAACACTAACACAAGAGCGAAAAGTGGTTTTTCCACACTAATACAAGTGCAAAAGTGGTTTCCTGCACCAACACAAGTGCGAAAAGTGGTTTTTCAACACTATCACAAGTGCAAAAAGTGTTTTTTCCACACTAATACAAGTGCAAAAGTGGTTTCCTGCACCAACACAAGTGCGAAAAGTGGTTTTTCAACACTAACACAAGTGCGAAAAGTGGTTTTCAACACTAACACAAGTGCGATAAGTGGTTTTTCCACACTAATACAAGTGCAAAAGTGGTTTCCTGCACCAACACAAGTGCGAAAAGTGGTTTTCCAACACTAACATAAGTGCGAAAAGTGGTTTTTCAACACTAACACAAGTGCGAAAAGTGGTTTTTCCACACTAATACAAGTGCAAAAGTGGTTTCCTGCACCAACACAAGTGCGAAAAGTGGGTTTTCAACACTAACACAAGTGCGAAAAGTGATTTTTCCACACTAATACAAGTGCAAAAGTGGTTTCCTGCACCAACACAAGTGCGAAAAGTGGTTTTTCAACACTAACACAAGTGCGAAAAGTTGTTTTTCAACACTATCACAAGTGCAAAAAGTGTCTTTTCCAAACTAATACAAGTGCAAAAGTGGTTTCCTGCACCAACACAAGTGCGAAAAGTGGTTTTTCAACACTAACACAAGTGCGAAAAGTGGTTTTTCCACACTAATACAAGTGCAAAAGTGGTTTCCTGCACCAACACAAGTGCGAAAAGTGGTTTTTCAACACTAACACAAGTGCGAAAAGTGGTTTTTCAACACTAACACAAGTGCGAAAAGTGGTTTTTCAACACTAACACAAGAGCGAAAAGTGGTTTTTCCACACTAATACAAGTGCAAAAGTGGTTTCCTGCACCAACACAAGTGCGAAAAGTGGTTTTTCAACACTATCACAAGTGCAAAAAGTGTTTTTTCAACACTATCACAAGTGCAAAAAGTGTCTTTTCCACACTAATACAAGTGCAAAAGTAGTTTCCTGCACCAACACAAGTGCGAAAAGTGGTTTTTCAACACTAACACAAGTGCGAAAAGTGTTTTTTCTACACTAATACAAGTGCAAAAGTGGTTTCCTGCACCAACACAAGTGCGAAAAGTGGTTTTTCAACACTAACACAAGTGCGAAAAGTGGTTTTTCAACACTAACACAAGTACGAAAAATGGTTTTTCCACACTAATACAAGTGCAAAAGTGGTTTCCTGCACCAACACAAGTGCGAAAAGTGGTTTTTCAACACTAACACAAGTGCGAAAAGTGGTTTTTCAACACTAACACAAGTGCGAAAAGTGGTTTTTCCACACTAATACAAGTGCAAAAGTGGTTTCCTGCACCAACACAAGTGCGAAAAGTGGTTTTTCAACACTAACACAAGTGCGAAAAGTGGTTTTCCACACTAATACAAGTGCAAAAGTGGTTTCCTGCACCAACACAAGTGCGAAAAGTGGTTTTTCAACACTATCACAAGTGCAAAAAGTGTTTTTTCCACACTAATACAAGTGCGAAAAGTGGTTTTTCAACACGAACACAAGTGCGAAAAGTGGTTTTTCCACACTAATACAAGTGCAAAAGTGGTGTCCTGCACCAACATTTGTGCGAAAAGTGGTTTTTCAACACTAACACAAGTGCGAAAAGTGGTTTTTCAACACTAACACAAGTGTGGAAAGTGGTTTTTCAACACTAACACAAGTGCGAAAAGTGTTTTTTCCACACTAATACAAGTGCAAAAGTGGTTTCCTGCACCAACACAAGTGCGAAAAGTGGTTTTTCAACACTAACACAAGTGCGGAAAGTGGTTTTTCAACACTAACACAAGTGCGAAAAGTGGTTTTTCAACACTAACACAAGTGCGAAAAGTGGTTTTTCCACACTAATACAAGTGCAAAAGTGGTTTCCTTCACCAACACAAGTGCGAAAAGTGGTTTTTCAACACTATCACAAGTGCAAAAAGTGTTTTTTCCACACTAATACAAGTGCAAAAGTGGTTTCCTGCACCAACACAACTGCGAAAAGTGGTTTTTCAACACTAACACAAGTGCGAAAAGTGGTTTTTCAACACTAACACAAGTGCGAAAAGTGGTTTTTCCACACTAATACAAGTGCAAAAGTGGTTTCCTGCACCAACACAAGTGCGAAAAGTGGTTTTTCAACACTAACACAAGTGCGAAAAGTGGTTTTTCAACACTAACACAAGTGCGAAAAGTGGTTTTTCCACACTAATACAAGTGCAAAAGTGGTTTCCTGGACCAAAACAAGTGCAAAAAGTGGTTTTTCAACACTAACACAAGTGCGAAAAGTGGTTTTTCAACACTATCACAAGTGCAAGAAGTGTTTTTTCCACACTAATACAAGTGCAAAAATGGTTTCCTGCACCAACACAAGTGCGAAAAGTGGTTTTTCAACACTAACACAAGTGCGAAAAGTGGTTTTTCAACAATAACACATGTGCGAAAAGTGGTTTTTCCACACTAATACAAGTGCAAAAGTGGTTTCCTGCACCAACACAAGTGCGAAAAGTGGTTTTTCAACACTAACACAAGTGCGAAAAGTGGTTTTTCCACACTAATACAAGTGCAAAAGTGGTTTCTTGCACCAACACAAGTGCGAAAAGTGGTTTTTCAACACTAACACAAGTGCGAAAAGTGGTTTTTCAACACTAACACAAGTGCGATTAGTGGTTTTTCAACACTAACACAAGTGCGAAAAGTGATTTTTCCACACTAATACAAGTGCAAAAGTGGTTTCCTGCACCAACACAAGTGCGAAAAGTGGTTTTTCAACACTATCACAAGTGCAAAAAGTGTTTTTTCCACACTAATACAAGTGCGAAAAGTGGTTTTTCAACACTAACACAAGTGCGAAAAGTGGTTTTTCCACACTAATACAAGTGCAAAAGTGGTGTCCTGCACCAACACAAGTGCGAAAAGTGGTTTTTCAACACTAACACAAGTGCGAAAAGTGGTTTTTCAACACTAACACAAGTGCGAAAAGTGGTTTTTCAACACTAACACAAGTGCGAAAAGTGTTTATTCCACACTAATACAAGTGCAAAAGTGGTTTCCTGCACCAACACAAGTGCGAAAAGTGGTTTTTCAACACTAACACAAGTGCGAAAAGTGGTTTTTCAACACTAACACAATTGCGAAAAGTGGTTTTTCAACACTAACACAAGTGTGAAAAGTGGTTTTTTCCACACTAATACAAGTGCAAAAGTGGTTTCCTGCACCAACACAAGTGCGAAAAGTGGTTTTTCAACACTATCACAAGTGCAAAAAGTGTTTTTTCCACACTAATACAAGTGCAAAAGTGGTTTCCTGCACCAACACAACTGCGAAAAGTGGTTTTTCAACACTAACACAAGTGCGAAAAGTGGTTTTTCAACACTAACACAAGTGCGAAAAGTGGTTTTTCCACACTAATACAAGTGCAAAAGTGGTTTCCTGCACCAACACAAGTGCGAAAAGTGGTTTTTCAACACTAACACAAGTGCGAAAAGTGGTTTTTCAACACTAACACAAGTGCGAAAAGTGGTTTTTCCACACTAATACAAGTGCAAAAGTGGTTTCCTGCACCAACACAAGTGCAAAAAGTGGTTTTTCAACACTAATACAAGTGCGAAAAGTGGTTTTTCCACACTTATACAAGTGCAAAAGTGGTTTCCTGCACCAACACAAGTGCGAAAAGTGTTTTTTCAACACTAACACAAGTGCGAAAAGTGGTTTTTCAACACTAACACAAGTGCGAAAAGTGGTTTTTCAACACTAACACAAGAGCGAAAAGTGGTTTTTCCACACTAATACAAGTGCAAAAGTGGTTTCCTGCACCAACACAAGTGCGAAAAGTGGTTTTTCAACACTATCACAAGTGCAAAAAGTGTTTTTTCAACACTATCACAAGTGCAAAAAGTGTCTTTTCCACACTAATACAAGTGCAAAAGTGGTTTCCTGCACCAACACAAGTGCGAAAAGTGGTTTTTCAACACTAACACAAGTGCGAAAAGTGTTTTTTCTACACTAATACAAGTGCAAAATGGTTTCCTGCACCAACACAAGTGCGAAAAGTGGTTTTTCAACACTAACACAAGTGCGAAAAGTGGTTTTTCAACACTAACACAAGTACGAAAAATGGTTTTTCCACACTAATACAAGTGCAAAAGTGGTTTCCTGCACCAACACAAGTGCGAAAAGTGGTTTTTCAACACTAACACAAGTGCGAAAAGTGGTTTTTCAACACTAACACAAGTGCGAAAAGTGGTTTTTCCACACTAATACAAGTGCAAAAGTGGTTTCCTGCACCAACACAAGTGCGAAAAGTGGTTTTTCAACACTAACACAAGTGCGAAAAGTGGTTTTCCACACTAATACAAGTGCAAAAGTGGTTTCCTGCACCAACACAAGTGCGAAAAGTGGTTTTTCAACACTATCACAAGTGCAAAAAGTGTTTTTTCCACACTAATACAAGTGCGAAAAGTGGTTTTTCAACATGAACACAAGTGCGAAAAGTGGTTTTTCCACACTAATACAAGTGCAAAAGTGGTGTCCTGCACCAACATTTGTGCGAAAAGTGGTTTTTCAACACTAACACAAGTGCGAAAAGTGGTTTTTCAACACTAACACAAGTGTGGAAAGTGGTTTTTCAACACTAACACAAGTGCGAAAAGTGTTTTTTCCACACTAATACAAGTGCAAAAGTGGTTTCCTGCACCAACACAAGTGCGAAAAGTGGTTTTTCAACACTAACACAAGTGCGAAAAGTGGTTTTTCAACACTAACACAAGTGCGAAAAGTGGTTTTTCAACACTAACACAAGTGCGAAAAGTAGTTTTTCCACACTAATACAAGTGCAAAAGTGGTTTCCTTCACCAACACAAGTGCGAAAAGTGGTTTTTCAACACTAACACAAGTGCGAAAAGTGGTTTTTCCACACTAATACAAGTGCAAAAGTGGTGTCCTGCACCAACACAAGTGCGAAAAGTGGTTTTTCAACACTAACACAAGTGCGAAAAGTGGTTTTTCAACACTAACACAAGTGCGAAAAGTGGTTTTTCAACACTAACACAAGTGCGAAAAGTGTTTTTTCCACACTAATACAAGTGCAAAAGTGGTTTCCTGCACCAACACAAGTGCGAAAAGTGGTTTTTCAACACTAACACAAGTGCGAAAAGTGGTTTTTCAACACTAACAGAAGTGCGAAAAGTGGTTTTTCCACACTAATACAAGTGCAAAAGTGGTTTCCTGCACCAACACAAGTGCGAAAAGTGGTTTTTCAACACTAACACAAGTGCGAAAAGTGGTTTTTCCACACTAATACAAGTGCAAAAGTGGTTTCTTGCACCAACACAAGTGCGAAAAGTGGTTTTTCAACACTAACACAAGTGCGAAAAGTGGTTTTTCAACACTAACACAAGTGCGATTAGTGGTTTTTCAACACTAACACAAGTGCGAAAAGTGATTTTTCCACACTAATACAAGTGCAAAAGTGGTTTCCTGCACCAACACAAGTGCGGAAAAGTGGTTTTTCAACACTATCACAAGTGCAAAAAGTGTTTTTTCCACACTAATACAAGTGCGAAAAGTGGTTTTTCAACACTAACACAAGTGCGAAAAGTGGTTTTGCCACACTAATACAAGTGCAAAAGTGGTGTCCTGCACCAACACAAGTGCGAAAAGTGGTTTTTCAACACTAACACAAGTGCGAAAAGTGGTTTTTCAACACTAACACAAGTGCGAAAAGTGGTTTTTCAACACTAACACAAGTGCGAAAAGTGTTTATTCCACACTAATACAAGTGCAAAAGTGGTTTCCTGCACCAACACAAGTGCGAAAAGTGGTTTTTCAACACTAACACAAGTGCGAAAAGTGGTTTTTCAACACTAACACAATTGCGAAAAGTGGTTTTTCAACACTAACACAAGTGTGAAAAGTGGTTTTTTCCACACTAATACAAGTGCAAAAGTGGTTTCCTGCACCAACACAAGTGCGAAAAGTGGTTTTTCAACACTAACACAAGTGCGAAAAGTGGTTTTCCACACTAATACAAGTGCAAAAGTGGTTTCCTGCACCAACACAAGTGCGAAAAGTGGTTTTTCAACACTATCACAAGTGCAAAAAGTGTTTTTTCCACACTAATACAAGTGCGAAAAGTGGTTTTTCAACATGAACACAAGTGCGAAAAGTGGTTTTTCCACACTAATACAAGTGCAAAAGTGGTGTCCTGCACCAACATTTGTGCGAAAAGTGGTTTTTCAACACTAACACAAGTGCGAAAAGTGGTTTTTCAACACTAACACAAGTGTGGAAAGTGGTTTTTCAACACTAACACAAGTGCGAAAAGTGTTTTTTCCACACTAATACAAGTGCAAAAGTGGTTTCCTGCACCAACACAAGTGCGAAAAGTGGTTTTTCAACACTAACACAAGTGCGAAAAGTGGTTTTTCAACACTAACACAAGTGCGAAAAGTGGTTTTTCAACACTAACACAAGTGCGAAAAGTGGTTTTTCCACACTAATACAAGTGCAAAAGTGGTTTCCTTCACCAACACAAGTGCGAAAAGTGGTTTTTCAACACTAACACAAGTGCGAAAAGTGGTTTTTCCACACTAATACAAGTGCAAAAGTGGTGTCCTGCACCAACACAAGTGCGAAAAGTGGTTTTTCAACACTAACACAAGTGCGAAAAGTGGTTTTTCAACACTAACACAAGTGCGAAAAGTGGTTTTTCAACACTAACACAAGTGCGAAAAGTGTTTTTTCCACACTAATACAAGTGCAAAAGTGGTTTCCTGCACCAACACAAGTGCGAAAAGTGGTTTTTCAACACTAACACAAGTGCGAAAAGTGGTTTTTCAACACTAACAGAAGTGCGAAAAGTGGTTTTTCAACACTAACACAAGTGCGAAAAGTGGTTTTTCCACACTAATACAAGTGCAAAAGTGGTTTCCTGCACCAACACAAGTGCGAAAAGTGGTTTTTCAACACTATCACAAGTGCAAAAAGTGTTTTTTCCACACTAATACAAGTGCAAAAGTGGTTTCCTGCACCAACACAACTGCAAAAAGTGGTTTTTCAACACTAACACAAGTGCGAAAAGTGGTTTTTCAACACTAACACAAGTGCGAAAAGTGGTTTTCCACACTAATACAAGTGCAAAAGTGGTTTCCTGCACCAACACAAGTGCGAAAAGTGGTTTTTCAACACTAACACAAGTGCGAAAAGTGGTTTTTCAACACTAACACAAGTGCGAAAAGTGGTTTTTCAACACTAACACAAGAGCGAAAAGTGGTTTTTCCACACTAATACAAGTGCAAAAGTGGTTTCCTGCACCAACACAAGTGCGAAAAGTGGTTTTTCAACACTATCACAAGTGCAAAAAGTGTTTTTTCAACACTATCACAAGTGCAAAAAGTGTCTTTTCCACACTAATACAAGTGCAAAAGTAGTTTCCTGCACCAACACAAGTGCGAAAAGTGGTTTTTCAACACTAACACAAGTGCGAAAAGTGTTTTTTCTACACTAATACAAGTGCAAAAGTGGTTTCCTGCACCAACACAAGTGCGAAAAGTGGTTTTTCAACACTAACACAAGTGCGAAAAGTGGTTTTTCAACACTAACACAAGTACGAAAAATGGTTTTTCCACACTAATACAAGTGCAAAAGTGGTTTCCTGCACCAACACAAGTGCGAAAAGTGGTTTTTCAACACTAACACAAGTGCGAAAAGTGGTTTTTCAACACTAACACAAGTGCGAAAAGTGGTTTTTCCACACTAATACAAGTGCAAAAGTGGTTTCCTGCACCAACACAAGTGCGAAAAGTGGTTTTTCAACACTAACACAAGTGCGAAAAGTGGTTTTCCACACTAATACAAGTGCAAAAGTGGTTTCCTGCACCAACACAAGTGCGAAAAGTGGTTTTTCAACACTATCACAAGTGCAAAAAGTGTTTTTTCCACACTAATACAAGTGCGAAAAGTGGTTTTTCAACACGAACACAAGTGCGAAAAGTGGTTTTTCCACACTAATACAAGTGCAAAAGTGGTGTCCTGCACCAACATTTGTGCGAAAAGTGGTTTTTCAACACTAACACAAGTGCGAAAAGTGGTTTTTCAACACTAACACAAGTGTGGAAAGTGGTTTTTCAACACTAACACAAGTGCGAAAAGTGTTTTTTCCACACTAATACAAGTGCAAAAGTGGTTTCCTGCACCAACACAAGTGCGAAAAGTGGTTTTTCAACACTAACACAAGTGCGGAAAGTGGTTTTTCAACACTAACACAAGTGCGAAAAGTGGTTTTTCAACACTAACACAAGTGCGAAAAGTGGTTTTTCCACACTAATACAAGTGCAAAAGTGGTTTCCTTCACCAACACAAGTGCGAAAAGTGGTTTTTCAACACTATCACAAGTGCAAAAAGTGTTTTTTCCACACTAATACAAGTGCAAAAGTGGTTTCCTGCACCAACACAACTGCGAAAAGTGGTTTTTCAACACTAACACAAGTGCGAAAAGTGGTTTTTCAACACTAACACAAGTGCGAAAAGTGGTTTTTCCACACTAATACAAGTGCAAAAGTGGTTTCCTGCACCAACACAAGTGCGAAAAGTGGTTTTTCAACACTAACACAAGTGCGAAAAGTGGTTTTTCAACACTAACACAAGTGCGAAAAGTGGTTTTTCCACACTAATACAAGTGCAAAAGTGGTTTCCTGGACCAAAACAAGTGCAAAAAGTGGTTTTTCAACACTAACACAAGTGCAAAAAGTGGTTTTTCAACACTATCACAAGTGCAAGAAGTGTTTTTTCCACACTAATACAAGTGCAAAAATGGTTTCCTGCACCAACACAAGTGCGAAAAGTGGTTTTTCAACACTAACACAAGTGCGAAAAGTGGTTTTTCAACAATAACACATGTGCGAAAAGTGGTTTTTCCACACTAATACAAGTGCAAAAGTGGTTTCCTGCACCAACACAAGTGCGAAAAGTGGTTTTTCAACACTAACACAAGTGCGAAAAGTGGTTTTTCCACACTAATACAAGTGCAAAAGTGGTTTCTTGCACCAACACAAGTGCGAAAAGTGGTTTTTCAACACTAACACAAGTGCGAAAAGTGGTTTTTCAACACTAACACAAGTGCGATTAGTGGTTTTTCAACACTAACACAAGTGCGAAAAGTGATTTTTCCACACTAATACAAGTGCAAAAGTGGTTTCCTGCACCAACACAAGTGCGAAAAGTGGTTTTTCAACACTATCACAAGTGCAAAAAGTGTTTTTTCCACACTAATACAAGTGCGAAAAGTGGTTTTTCAACACTAACACAAGTGCGAAAAGTGGTTTTTCCACACTAATACAAGTGCAAAAGTGGTGTCCTGCACCAACACAAGTGCGAAAAGTGGTTTTTCAACACTAACACAAGTGCGAAAAGTGGTTTTTCAACACTAACACAAGTGCGAAAAGTGGTTTTTCAACACTAACACAAGTGCGAAAAGTGTTTATTCCACACTAATACAAGTGCAAAAGTGGTTTCCTGCACCAACACAAGTGCGAAAAGTGGTTTTTCAACACTAACACAAGTGCGAAAAGTGGTTTTTCAACACTAACACAATTGCGAAAAGTGGTTTTTCAACACTAACACAAGTGTGAAAAGTGGTTTTTTCCACACTAATACAAGTGCAAAAGTGGTTTCCTGCACCAACACAAGTGCGAAAAGTGGTTTTTCAACACTATCACAAGTGCAAAAAGTGTTTTTTCCACACTAATACAAGTGCAAAAGTGGTTTCCTGCACCAACACAACTGCGAAAAGTGGTTTTTCAACACTAACACAAGTGCGAAAAGTGGTTTTTCAACACTAACACAAGTGCGAAAAGTGGTTTTTCCACACTAATACAAGTGCAAAAGTGGTTTCCTGCACCAACACAAGTGCGAAAAGTGGTTTTTCAACACTAACACAAGTGCGAAAAGTGGTTTTTCAACACTAACACAAGTGCGAAAAGTGGTTTTTCCACACTAATACAAGTGCAAAAGTGGTTTCCTGCACCAACACAAGTGCAAAAAGTGGTTTTTCAACACTAATACAAGTGCGAAAAGTGGTTTTTCCACACTTATACAAGTGCAAAAGTGGTTTCCTGCACCAACACAAGTGCGAAAAGTGTTTTTTCAACACTAACACAAGTGCGAAAAGTGGTTTTTCAACACTAACACAAGTGCGAAAAGTGGTTTTTCAACACTAACACAAGAGCGAAAAGTGGTTTTTCCACACTAATACAAGTGCAAAAGTGGTTTCCTGCACCAACACAAGTGCGAAAAGTGGTTTTTCAACACTATCACAAGTGCAAAAAGTGTTTTTTCAACACTATCACAAGTGCAAAAAGTGTCTTTTCCACACTAATACAAGTGCAAAAGTGGTTTCCTGCACCAACACAAGTGCGAAAAGTGGTTTTTCAACACTAACACAAGTGCGAAAAGTGTTTTTTCTACACTAATACAAGTGCAAAATGGTTTCCTGCACCAACACAAGTGCGAAAAGTGGTTTTTCAACACTAACACAAGTGCGAAAAGTGGTTTTTCAACACTAACACAAGTACGAAAAATGGTTTTTCCACACTAATACAAGTGCAAAAGTGGTTTCCTGCACCAACACAAGTGCGAAAAGTGGTTTTTCAACACTAACACAAGTGCGAAAAGTGGTTTTTCAACACTAACACAAGTGCGAAAAGTGGTTTTTCCACACTAATACAAGTGCAAAAGTGGTTTCCTGCACCAACACAAGTGCGAAAAGTGGTTTTTCAACACTAACACAAGTGCGAAAAGTGGTTTTCCACACTAATACAAGTGCAAAAGTGGTTTCCTGCACCAACACAAGTGCGAAAAGTGGTTTTTCAACACTATCACAAGTGCAAAAAGTGTTTTTTCCACACTAATACAAGTGCGAAAAGTGGTTTTTCAACATGAACACAAGTGCGAAAAGTGGTTTTTCCACACTAATACAAGTGCAAAAGTGGTGTCCTGCACCAACATTTGTGCGAAAAGTGGTTTTTCAACACTAACACAAGTGCGAAAAGTGGTTTTTCAACACTAACACAAGTGTGGAAAGTGGTTTTTCAACACTAACACAAGTGCGAAAAGTGTTTTTTCCACACTAATACAAGTGCAAAAGTGGTTTCCTGCACCAACACAAGTGCGAAAAGTGGTTTTTCAACACTAACACAAGTGCGAAAAGTGGTTTTTCAACACTAACACAAGTGCGAAAAGTGGTTTTTCAACACTAACACAAGTGCGAAAAGTGGTTTTTCCACACTAATACAAGTGCAAAAGTGGTTTCCTTCACCAACACAAGTGCGAAAAGTGGTTTTTCAACACTAACACAAGTGCGAAAAGTGGTTTTTCCACACTAATACAAGTGCAAAAGTGGTGTCCTGCACCAACACAAGTGCGAAAAGTGGTTTTTCAACACTAACACAAGTGCGAAAAGTGGTTTTTCAACACTAACACAAGTGCGAAAAGTGGTTTTTCAACACTAACACAAGTGCGAAAAGTGTTTTTTCCACACTAATACAAGTGCAAAAGTGGTTTCCTGCACCAACACAAGTGCGAAAAGTGGTTTTTCAACACTAACACAAGTGCGAAAAGTGGTTTTTCAACACTAACAGAAGTGCGAAAAGTGGTTTTTCCACACTAATACAAGTGCAAAAGTGGTTTCCTGCACCAACACAAGTGCGAAAAGTGGTTTTTCAACACTAACACAAGTGCGAAAAGTGGTTTTTCCACACTAATACAAGTGCAAAAGTGGTTTCTTGCACCAACACAAGTGCGAAAAGTGGTTTTTCAACACTAACACAAGTGCGAAAAGTGGTTTTTCAACACTAACACAAGTGCGATTAGTGGTTTTTCAACACTAACACAAGTGCGAAAAGTGATTTTTCCACACTAATACAAGTGCAAAAGTGGTTTCCTGCACCAACACAAGTGCGAAAAGTGGTTTTTCAACACTATCACAAGTGCAAAAAGTGTTTTTTCCACACTAATACAAGTGCGAAAAGTGGTTTTTCAACACTAACACAAGTGCGAAAAGTGGTTTTGCCACACTAATACAAGTGCAAAAGTGGTGTCCTGCACCAACACAAGTGCGAAAAGTGGTTTTTCAACACTAACACAAGTGCGAAAAGTGGTTTTTCAACACTAACACAAGTGCGAAAAGTGGTTTTTCAACACTAACACAAGTGCGAAAAGTGTTTATTCCACACTAATACAAGTGCAAAAGTGGTTTCCTGCACCAACACAAGTGCGAAAAGTGGTTTTTCAACACTAACACAAGTGCGAAAAGTGGTTTTTCAACACTAACACAATTGCGAAAAGTGGTTTTTCAACACTAACACAAGTGTGAAAAGTGGTTTTTTCCACACTAATACAAGTGCAAAAGTGGTTTCCTGCACCAACACAAGTGCGAAAAGTGGTTTTTCAACACTATCACAAGTGCAAAAAGTGTTTTTTCCACAATAATACAAGTGCAAAAGTGGTTTCCTGCACCAACACAACTGCGAAAAGTGGTTTTTCAACACTAACACAAGTGCGAAAAGTGGTTTTTCAACACTAACACAAGTGCGAAAAGTGGTTTTTCCACACTAATACAAGTGCAAAAGTGGTTTCCTGCACCAACACAAGTGCGAAAAGTGGTTTTTCAACACTAACACAAGTGCGAAAAGTGGTTTTTCAACACTAACACAAGTGCGAAAAGTGGTTTTTCCACACTAATACAAGTGCAAAAGTGGTTTCCTGCACCAACACAAGTGCAAAAAGTGGTTTTTCAACACTAATACAAGTGCGAAAAGTGGTTTTTCCACACTTATACAAGTGCAAAAGTGGTTTCCTGCACCAACACAAGTGCGAAAAGTGTTTTTTCAACACTAACACAAGTGCGAAAAGTGGTTTTTCAACACTAACACAAGTGCGAAAAGTGGTTTTTCAACACTAACACAAGAGCGAAAAGTGGTTTTTCCACACTAATACAAGTGCAAAAGTGGTTTCCTGCACCAACACAAGTGCGAAAAGTGGTTTTTCAACACTATCACAAGTGCAAAAAGTGTTTTTTCAACACTATCACAAGTGCAAAAAGTGTCTTTTCCACACTAATACAAGTGCAAAAGTGGTTTCCTGCACCAACACAAGTGCGAAAAGTGGTTTTTCAACACTAACACAAGTGCGAAAAGTGTTTTTTCTACACTAATACAAGTGCAAAAGTGGTTTCCTGCACCAACACAAGTGCGAAAAGTGGTTTTTCAACACTAACACAAGTGCGAAAAGTGGTTTTTCAACACTAACACAAGTACGAAAAATGGTTTTTCCACACTAATACAAGTGCAAAAGTGGTTTCCTGCACCAACACAAGTGCGAAAAGTGGTTTTTCAACACTAACACAAGTGCGAAAAGTGGTTTTTCAACACTAACACAAGTGCGAAAAGTGGTTTTTCCACACTAATACAAGTGCAAAAGTGGTTTCCTGCACCAACACAAGTGCGAAAAGTGGTTTTTCAACACTAACACAAGTGCGAAAAGTGGTTTTCCACACTAATACAAGTGCAAAAGTGGTTTCCTGCACCAACACAAGTGCGAAAAGTGGTTTTTCAACACTATCACAAGTGCAAAAAGTGTTTTTTCCACACTAATACAAGTGCGAAAAGTGGTTTTTCAACATGAACACAAGTGCGAAAAGTGGTTTTTCCACACTAATACAAGTGCAAAAGTGGTGTCCTGCACCAACATTTGTGCGAAAAGTGGTTTTTCAACACTAACACAAGTGCGAAAAGTGGTTTTTCAACACTAACACAAGTGTGGAAAGTGGTTTTTCAACACTAACACAAGTGCGAAAAGTGTTTTTTCCACACTAATACAAGTGCAAAAGTGGTTTCCTGCACCAACACAAGTGCGAAAAGTGGTTTTTCAACACTAACACAAGTGCGAAAAGTGGTTTTTCAACACTAACACAAGTGCGAAAAGTGGTTTTTCAACACTAACACAAGTGCGAAAAGTGGTTTTTCCACACTAATACAAGTGCAAAAGTGGTTTCCTTCACCAACACAAGTGCGAAAAGTGGTTTTTCAACACTAACACAAGTGCGAAAAGTGGTTTTTCCACACTAATACAAGTGCAAAAGTGGTGTCCTGCACCAACACAAGTGCGAAAAGTGGTTTTTCAACACTAACACAAGTGCGAAAAGTGGTTTTTCAACACTAACACAAGTGCGAAAAGTGGTTTTTCAACACTAACACAAGTGCAAAAAGTGTTTTTTCCACACTAATACAAGTGCAAAAGTGGTTTCCTGCACCAACACAAGTGCGAAAAGTGGTTTTTCAACACTAACACAAGTGCGAAAAGTGGTTTTTCAACACTAACAGAAGTGCGAAAAGTGGTTTTTCAACACTAACACAAGTGCGAAAAGTGGTTTTTCCACACTAATACAAGTGCAAAAGTGGTTTCCTGCACCAACACAAGTGCGAAAAGTGGTTTTTCAACACTATCACAAGTGCAAAAAGTGTTTTTTCCACACTAATACAAGTGCAAAAGTGGTTTCCTGCACCAACACAACTGCAAAAAGTGGTTTTTCAACACTAACACAAGTGCGAAAAGTGGTTTTTCCACACTAATACAAGTGCAAAAGTGGTTTCCTGCACCAACACAAGTGCGAAAAGTGGTTTTTCAACACTAACACAAGTGCGAAAAGTGGTTTTTCAACACTAACACAAGTGCGAAAAGTGGTTTTTCAACACTAACACAAGAGCGAAAAGTGGTTTTTCCACACTAATACAAGTGCAAAAGTGGTTTCCTGCACCAACACAAGTGCGAAAAGTGGTTTTTCAACACTATCACAAGTGCAAAAAGTGTTTTTTCAACACTATCACAAGTGCAAAAAGTGTCTTTTCCACACTAATACAAGTGCAAAAGTAGTTTCCTGCACCAACACAAGTGCGAAAAGTGGTTTTTCAACACTAACACAAGTGCGAAAAGTGTTTTTTCTACACTAATACAAGTGCAAAAGTGGTTTCCTGCACCAACACAAGTGCGAAAAGTGGTTTTTCAACACTAACACAAGTGCGAAAAGTGGTTTTTCAACACTAACACAAGTACGAAAAATGGTTTTTCCACACTAATACAAGTGCAAAAGTGGTTTCCTGCACCAACACAAGTGCGAAAAGTGGTTTTTCAACACTAACACAAGTGCGAAAAGTGGTTTTTCAACACTAACACAAGTGCGAAAAGTGGTTTTTCCACACTAATACAAGTGCAAAAGTGGTTTCCTGCACCAACACAAGTGCGAAAAGTGGTTTTTCAACACTAACACAAGTGCGAAAAGTGGTTTTCCACACTAATACAAGTGCAAAAGTGGTTTCCTGCACCAACACAAGTGCGAAAAGTGGTTTTTCAACACTATCACAAGTGCAAAAAGTGTTTTTTCCACACTAATACAAGTGCGAAAAGTGGTTTTTCAACACGAACACAAGTGCGAAAAGTGGTTTTTCCACACTAATACAAGTGCAAAAGTGGTGTCCTGCACCAACATTTGTGCGAAAAGTGGTTTTTCAACACTAACACAAGTGCGAAAAGTGGTTTTTCAACACTAACACAAGTGTGGAAAGTGGTTTTTCAACACTAACACAAGTGCGAAAAGTGTTTTTTCCACACTAATACAAGTGCAAAAGTGGTTTCCTGCACCAACACAAGTGCGAAAAGTGGTTTTTCAACACTAACACAAGTGCGGAAAGTGGTTTTTCAACACTAACACAAGTGCGAAAAGTGGTTTTTCAACACTAACACAAGTGCGAAAAGTGGTTTTTCCACACTAATACAAGTGCAAAAGTGGTTTCCTTCACCAACACAAGTGCGAAAAGTGGTTTTTCAACACTATCACAAGTGCAAAAAGTGTTTTTTCCACACTAATACAAGTGCAAAAGTGGTTTCCTGCACCAACACAACTGCGAAAAGTGGTTTTTCAACACTAACACAAGTGCGAAAAGTGGTTTTTCAACACTAACACAAGTGCGAAAAGTGGTTTTTCCACACTAATACAAGTGCAAAAGTGGTTTCCTGCACCAACACAAGTGCGAAAAGTGGTTTTTCAACACTAACACAAGTGCGAAAAGTGGTTTTTCCACACTAATACAAGTGCAAAAGTGGTTTCCTGCACCAACACAAGTGCGAAAAGTGGTTTTTCAACACTAACACAAGTGCGAAAAGTGGTTTTTCCACACTTATACAAGTGCAAAAGTGGTTTCCTGCACCAACACAAGTGCGAAAAGTGTTTTTTCAACACTAACACAAGTGCGAAAAGTGGTTTTTCAACACTAACACAAGTGCGAAAAGTGGTTTTTCAACACTAACACAAGAGCGAAAAGTGGTTTTTCCACACTAATACAAGTGCAAAAGTGGTTTCCTGCACCAACACAAGTGCGAAAAGTGGTTTTTCAACACTATCACAAGTGCAAAAAGTGTTTTTTCAACACTATCACAAGTGCAAAAAGTGTCTTTTCCACACTAATACAAGTGCAAAAGTGGTTTCCTGCACCAACACAAGTGCGAAAAGTGGTTTTTCAACACTAACACAAGTGCGAAAAGTGTTTTTTCTACACTAATACAAGTGCAAAAGTGGTTTCCTGCACCAACACAAGTGCGAAAAGTGGTTTTTCAACACTAACACAAGTGCGAAAAGTGGTTTTTCAACACTAACACAAGTACGAAAAATGGTTTTTCCACACTAATACAAGTGCAAAAGTGGTTTCCTGCACCAACACAAGTGCGAAAAGTGGTTTTTCAACACTAACACAAGTGCGAAAAGTGGTTTTTCAACACTAACACAAGTGCGAAAAGTGGTTTTTCCACACTAATACAAGTGCAAAAGTGGTTTCCTGCACCAACACAAGTGCGAAAAGTGGTTTTTCAACACTAACACAAGTGCGAAAAGTGGTTTTTCCACACTAATACAAGTGCGAAAAGTGGTTTTTCAACATGAAGACAAGTGCGAAAAGTGGTTTTTCCACACTAATACAAGTGCAAAAGTGGTGTCCTGCACCAACATTTGTGCGAAAAGTGGTTTTTCAACACTAACACAAGTGCGAAAAGTGGTTTTTCAACACTAACACAAGTGTGGAAAGTGGTTTTTCAACACTAACACAAGTGCGAAAAGTGTTTTTTCCACACTAATACAAGTGCAAAAGTGGTTTCCTGCACCAACACAAGTGCGAAAAGTGGTTTTTCAACACTAACACAAGTGCGAAAAGTGGTTTTTCAACACTAACACAAGTGCGAAAAGTGGTTTTTCAACACTAACACAAGTGCGAAAAGTGGTTTTTCCACACTAATACAAGTGCAAAAGTGGTTTCCTTCACCAACACAAGTGCGAAAAGTGGTTTTTCAACACTATCACAAGTGCAAAAAGTGTTTTTTCCACACTAATACAAGTGCAAAAGTGGTTTCCTGCACCAACACAACTGCGAAAAGTGGTTTTTCAACACTAACACAAGTGCGAAAAGTGGTTTTTCAACACTAACACAAGTGCGAAAAGTGGTTTTTCCACACTAATACAAGTGCAAAAGTGGTTTCCTGCACCAACACAAGTGCGAAAAGTGGTTTTTCAACACTAACACAAGTGCGAAAAGTGCTTTTTCCACACTTATACAAGTGCAAAAGTGGTTTCCTGCACCAACACAAGTGCGAAAAGTGTTTTTTCAACACTAACACAAGTGCGAAAAGTGGTTTTTCAACACTAACACAAGTGCGAAAAGTAGTTTTTCAACACTAACACAAGAGCGAAAAGTGGTTTTTCCACACTAATACAAGTGCAAAAGTGGTTTCCTGCACCAACACAAGTGCGAAAAGTGGTTTTTCAACACTATCACAAGTGCAAAAAGTGTT
The DNA here is from genome assembly GCF_964187855.1 of Myxine glutinosa. Lineage (NCBI taxonomy): Eukaryota > Metazoa > Chordata > Myxini > Myxiniformes > Myxinidae > Myxine > Myxine glutinosa. The sequence continues at coordinate 24,121 of NW_027618634.1, forward strand.
TTTTCCACACTAATACAAGTGCAAAAGTGGTTTCCTGCACCAACACAAGTGCGAAAAGTGGTTTTTCAACACTTACACAAGTGCGAAAAGTGGTTTTCAACACTAACACAAGTGCGATAAGTGGTTTTTCCACACGAATACAAGTGCAAAAGTGGTTTCCTGCACCAACACAAGTGCGAAAAGTGGTTTTCCAACACTAACATAAGTGCGAAAAGTGGTTTTTCAACACTAACACAAGTGCGAAAAGTGGTTTTTCCACACTAATACAAGTGCAAAAGTGGTTTCCTGCACCAACACAAGTGCGAAAAGTGGGTTTTCAACACTAACACAAGTGCGAAAAGTGATTTTTCCACACTAATACAAGTGCAAAAGTGGTTTCCTGCACCAACACAAGTGCGAAAAGTGGTTTTTCAACACTAACACAAGTGCGAAAAGTTGTTTTTCAACACTATCACAAGTGCAAAACGTGTCTTTTCCAAACTAATACAAGTGCAAAAGTGGTTTCCTGCACCAACACAAGTGCGAAAAGTGGTTTTTCAACACTAACACAAGTGCGAAAAGTGGTTTTTCAACACTATCACAAGTGCAAAAAGTGTTTTTCCAACACTAACACAAGTGCGAAAAGTGGTTTTTCCACACTAATACAAGTGCAAAAGTGGTTTCCTGCACCAACACAAGTGCGAAAAGTGGTTTTTCAACACTAACACAAGTGCGAAAAGTTGTTTTTCAACACTAACACAAGTGCGAAAAGTGGTTTTCCACACTAATACAAGTGCAAAAGTGGTTTCCTGCACCAACACAAGTGCGAAAAGTGGTTTTTCAACACTAACACAAGTGCGAAAAGTGGTTTTTCAACACTATCACAAGTGCGAAAAGTGGTTTTTCAACACTAACACAAGTGCGAAAAGTGGTTTTTCAACACTATCACAAGTGCAAAAAGTGTTTTTCCACACTAATACAAGTGCGAAAAGTGGTTTTTCCACACTAATACAAGTGCAAAAGTGGTGTCCTGGACCAAAACAAGTGCAAAAAGTGGTTTTTCAACACTAACACAAGTGCGAAAAGTGGTTTTTCAACACTATCACAAGTGCAAGAAGTGTTTTTTCCACACTAATACAAGTGCAAAAATGGTTTCCTGCACCAACACAAGTGCGAAAAGTGGTTTTTCAACACTAACACAAGTGCGAAAAGTGGTTTTTCAACAATAACACATGTGCGAAAAGTGGTTTTTCCACACTAATACAAGTGCAAAAGTGGTTTCCTGCACCAACACAAGTGCGAAAAGTGGTTTTTCAACACTAACACAAGTGCGAAAAGTGGTTTTTCCACACTAATACAAGTGCAAAAGTGGTTTCCTGCACCAACACAAGTGCGAAAAGTGGTTTTTCAACACTAACACAAGTGCGAAAAGTGGTTTTTCAACACTAACACAAGTGCGATTAGTGGTTTTTCAACACAAACACAAGTGCGAAAAGTGATTTTTCCACACTAATACAAGTGCAAAAGTGGTTTCCTGCACCAACACAAGTGCGAAAAGTGGTTTTTCAACACTATCACAAGTGCAAAAAGTGGTTTTTCAACACTAACACAAGTACGAAAAAAGATTTTTCCACACTAATACAAGTGCAAAAGTGGTTTTTCCACACCAACACAAGTGCGAAAAGTGGTTTTTCAACACTAACACAAGTGCGAAAAGTGGTTTTTCAACACTAACACAAGTGCGAAAAGTGGTTTTTCCACACTAATACAAGTGCAAAAGTGGTTTCCTGCACCAACACAAGTGCGAAAAGTGGTTTTTCAACACTAACACAAGTGCGAAAAGTGGTTTTCCACACTAATACAAGTGCAAAAGTGGTTTCCTGCACCAACACAAGTGCGAAAAGTGGTTTTTCAACACTATCACAAGTGCAAAAAGTGTTTTTTTCCACACTAATACAAGTGCGAAAAGTGGTTTTTCAACACTAACACAAGTGCGAAAAGTGGTTTTTCCACACTAATACAAGTGCAAAAGTGGTGTCCTGCACCAACACAAGTGCGAAAAGTGGTTTTTCAACACTAACACAAGTGCGAAAAGTGGTTTTTCAACACTAACACAAGTGTGGAAAGTGGTTTTTCAACACTAACACAAGTGCGAAAAGTGTTTTTTCCACACTAATACAAGTGCAAAAGTGGTTTCCTGCACCAACACAAGTGCGAAAAGTGGTTTTTCAACACTAACACAAGTGCGAAAAGTGGTTTTTCAACACTAACACAAGTGCGAAAAGTGGTTTTTCAACACTAACACAAGTGCGAAAAGTGGTTTTTCCACACTAATACAAGTGCAAAAGTGGTTTCCTTCACCAACACAAGTGCGAAAAGTGGTTTTTCAACACTATCACAAGTGCAAAAAGTGTTTTTTCCACACTAATACAAGTGCAAAAGTGGTTTCCTGCACCAACACAACTGTGAAAAGTGGTTTTTCAACACTAACACAAGTGCGAAAAGTGGTTTTTCAACACTAACACAAGTGCGAAAAGTGGTTTTTCCACACTAATACAAGTGCAAAAGTGGTTTCCTGCACCAACACAAGTGCGAAAAGTGGTTTTTCAACACTAACACAAGTGCGAAAAGTGTTTTTTCAACACTAACACAAGTGCGAAAAGTGGTTTTTCCACACTAATACAAGTGCAAAAGTGGTTTCCTGCACCAACACAAGTGCGAAAAGTGGTTTTTCAACACTAACACAAGTGCGAAAAGTGGTTTTTTCACACTTATACAAGTGCAAAAGTGGTTTCCTGCACCAACACAAGTGCGAAAAGTGTTTTTTCAACACTAACACAAGTGCGAAAAGTGGTTTTTCAACACTAACACAAGTGCGAAAAGTGGTTTTTCAACACTAACACAAGAGCGAAAAGTGGTTTTTCCACACTAATACAAGTGCAAAAGTGGTTTCCTGCACCAACACAAGTGCGAAAAGTGGTTTTTCAACACTATCACAAGTGCAAAAAGTGTTTTTTCCACACTAATACAAGTGCAAAAGTGGTTTCCTGCACCAACACAAGTGCGAAAAGTGGTTTTTCAACACTAACACAAGTGCGAAAAGTGGTTTTCAACACTAACACAAGTGCGATAAGTGGTTTTTCCACACTAATACAAGTGCAAAAGTGGTTTCCTGCACCAACACAAGTGCGAAAAGTGGTTTTCCAACACTAACATAAGTGCGAAAAGTGGTTTTTCAACACTAACACAAGTGCGAAAAGTGGTTTTTCCACACTAATACAAGTGCAAAAGTGGTTTCCTGCACCAACACAAGTGCGAAAAGTGGGTTTTCAACACTAACACAAGTGCGAAAAGTGATTTTTCCACACTAATACAAGTGCAAAAGTGGTTTCCTGCACCAACACAAGTGCGAAAAGTGGTTTTTCAACACTAACACAAGTGCGAAAAGTTGTTTTTCAACACTATCACAAGTGCAAAAAGTGTCTTTTCCAAACTAATACAAGTGCAAAAGTGGTTTCCTGCACCAACACAAGTGCGAAAAGTGGTTTTTCAACACTAACACAAGTGCGAAAAGTGGTTTTTCCACACTAATAGAAGTGCAAAAGTGGTTTCCTGCACCAACACAAGTGCGAAAAGTGGTTTTTCAACACTAACACAAGTGCGAAAAGTGGTTTTCCACACTAATACAAGTGCAAAAGTGGTTTCCTGCACCAACACAAGTGCGAAAAGTGGTTTTTCAACACTAACACAAGTGCGAAAAGTGGTTTTTCAACACTATCACAAGTGCGAAAAGTGGTTTTTCAACACTAACACAAGTGCGAAAAGTGGTTTTTCAACACTATCACAAGTGCAAAAAGTGTTTTTTCCACACTAATACAAGTGCGAAAAGTGGTTTTTCCACACTAATACAAGTGCAAAAGTGGTGTCCTGGACCAAAACAAGTGCAAAAAGTGGTTTTTCAACACTAACACAAGTGCGAAAAGTGGTTTTTCAACACTATCACAAGTGCAAGAAGTGTTTTTTCCACACTAATACAAGTGCAAAAATGGTTTCCTGCACCAACACAAGTGCGAAAAGTGGTTTTTCAACACTAACACAAGTGCGAAAAGTGGTTTTTCAACAATAACACATGTGCGAAAAGTGGTTTTTCCACACTAATACAAGTGCAAAAGTGGTTTCCTGCACCAACACAAGTGCGAAAAGTGGTTTTTCAACACTAACACAAGTGCGAAAAGTGGTTTTTCCACACTAATACAAGTGCAAAAGTGGTTTCCTGCACCAACACAAGTGCGAAAAGTGGTTTTTCAACACTAACACAAGTGCGAAAAGTGGTTTTTCAACACTAACACAAGTGCGATTAGTGGTTTTTCAACACTAACACAAGTGCGAAAAGTGATTTTTCCACACTAATACAAGTGCAAAAGTGGTTTCCTGCACCAACACAAGTGCGAAAAGTGGTTTTTCAACACTATCACAAGTGCAAAAAGTGGTTTTTCAACACTAACACAAGTACGAAAAATGGTTTTTCCACACTAATACAAGTGCAAAAGTGGTTTTTCCACACCAACACAAGTGCGAAAAGTGGTTTTTCAACACTAACACAAGTGCGAAAAGTGGTTTTTCAACACTAACACAAGTGCGAAAAGTGGTTTTTCCACACTAATACAAGTGCAAAAGTGGTTTCCTGCACCAACACAAGTGCGAAAAGTGGTTTTTCAACACTAACACAAGTGCGAAAAGTGGTTTTCCACACTAATACAAGTGCAAAAGTGGTTTCCTGCACCAACACAAGTGCGAAAAGTGGGTTTTTCAACACTATCACAAGTGCAAAAAGTGTTTTTTCCACACTAATACAAGTGCGAAAAGTGGTTTTTCAACACTAACACAAGTGCGAAAAGTGGTTTTTCCACACTAATACAAGTGCAAAAGTGGTGTCCTGCACCAACACAAGTGCGAAAAGTGGTTTTTCAACACTAACACAAGTGCGAAAAGTGGTTTTTCAACACTAACACAAGTGTGGAAAGTGGTTTTTCAACACTAACACAAGTGCGAAAAGTGTTTTTTCCACACTAATACAAGTGCAAAAGTGGTTTCCTGCACCAACACAAGTGCGAAAAGTGGTTTTTCAACACTAACACAAGTGCGAAAAGTGGTTTTTCAACACTAACACAAGTGCGAAAAGTGGTTTTTCAACACTAACACAAGTGCGAAAAGTGGTTTTTCCACACTAATACAAGTGCAAAAGTGGTTTCCTTCACCAACACAAGTGCGAAAAGTGGTTTTTCAACACTATCACAAGTGCAAAAAGTGTTTTTTCCACACTAATACAAGTGCAAAAGTGGTTTCTTGCACCAACACAACTGTGAAAAGTGGTTTTTCAACACTAACACAAGTGCGAAAAGTGGTTTTTCAACACTAACACAAGTGCGAAAAGTGGTTTTTCAACACTATCACAAGTGCAAAAAGTGTTTTTTCCACACTAATACAAGTGCGAAAAGTGGTTTTTCCACACTAATACAAGTGCAAAAGTGGTGTCCTGGACCAAAACAAGTGCAAAAAGTGGTTTTTCAACACTAACACAAGTGCGAAAAGTGGTTTTTCAACACTATCACAAGTGCAAGAAGTGTTTTTTCCACACTAATACAAGTGCAAAAATGGTTTCCTGCACCAACACAAGTGCGAAAAGTGGTTTTTCAACACTAACACAAGTGCGAAAAGTGGTTTTTCCACACTAATACAAGTGCAAAAGTGGTTTCCTGCACCAACACAAGTGCGAAAAGTGGTTTTTCAACACTAACACAAGTGCGAAAAGTGGTTTTTCAACACTAACACAAGTGCGATTAGTGGTTTTTCAACACTAACACAAGTGCGAAAAGTGATTTTTCCACACTAATACAAGTGCAAAAGTGGTTTCCTGCACCAACACAAGTGCGAAAAGTGGTTTTTCAACACTATCACAAGTGCAAAAGTGGTTTTTCAACACTAACACAAGTACGAAAAATGGTTTTTCCACACTAATACAAGTGCAAAAGTGGTTTTTCCACACCAACACAAGTGCGAAAAGTGGTTTTTCAACACTAACACAAGTGCGAAAAGTGGTTTTTCAACACTAACACAAGTGCGAAAAGTGGTTTTTCCACACTAATACAAGTGCAAAAGTGGTTTCCTGCACCAACACAAGTGCGAAAAGTGGTTTTTCAACACTAACACAAGTGCGAAAAGTGGTTTTCCACACTAATACAAGTGCAAAAGTGGTTTCCTGCACCAACACAAGTGCGAAAAGTGGTTTTTCAACACTATCACAAGTGCAAAAAGTGTTTTTTCCACACTAATACAAGTGCGAAAAGTGGTTTTTCAACACTAACACAAGTGCGAAAAGTGGTTTTTCCACACTAATACAAGTGCAAAAGTGGTGTCCTGCACCAACACAAGTGCGAAAAGTGGTTTTTCAACACTAACACAAGTGCGAAAAGTGGTTTTTCAACACTAACACAAGTGTGGAAAGTGGTTTTTCAACACTAACACAAGTGCGAAAAGTGTTTTTTCCACACTAATACAAGTGCAAAAGTGGTTTCCTGCACCAACACAAGTGCGAAAAGTGGTTTTTCAACACTAACACAAGTGCGAAAAGTGGTTTTTCAACACTAACACAAGTGCGAAAAGTGGTTTTTCAACACTAACACAAGTGCGAAAAGTGGTTTTTCCACACTAATACAAGTGCAAAAGTGGTTTCCTTCACCAACACAAGTGCGAAAAGTGGTTTTTCAACACTATCACAAGTGCAAAAAGTGTTTTTTCCACACTAATACAAGTGCAAAAGTGGTTTCCTGCACCAACACAACTGTGAAAAGTGGTTTTTCAACACTAACACAAGTGCGAAAAGTGGTTTTTCAACACTAACACAAGTGCGAAAAGTGGTTTTTCCACACTAATACAAGTGCAAAAGTGGTTTCCTGCACCAACACAAGTGCAAAAAGTGGTTTTTCAACACTAACACAAGTGCGAAAAGTGGTTTTTCAACACTAACACAAGTGCGAAAAGTGGTTTTTCCACACTAATACAAGTGCAAAAGTGGTTTCCTGCACCAACACAAGTGCGAAAAGTGGTTTTTCAACACTAACACAAGTGCGAAAAGTGGTTTTTCCACACTTATACAAGTGCAAAAGTGGTTTCCTGCACCAACACAAGTGCGAAAAGTGTTTTTTCAACACTAACACAAGTGCGAAAAGTGGTTTTTCAACACTAACACAAGTGCGAAAAGTGGTTTTTCAACACTAACACAAGAGCGAAAAGTGGTTTTTCCACACTAATACAAGTGCAAAAGTGGTTTCCTGCACCAACACAAGTGCGAAAAGTGGTTTTTCAACACTATCACAAGTGCAAAAAGTGTTTTTTCCACACTAATACAAGTGCAAAAGTGGTTTCCTGCACCAACACAAGTGCGAAAAGTGGTTTTTCAACACTAACACAAGTGCGAAAAGTGGTTTTCAACACTAACACAAGTGCGATAAGTGGTTTTTCCACACTAATACAAGTGCAAAAGTGGTTTCCTGCACCAACACAAGTGCGAAAAGTGGTTTTCCAACACTAACATAAGTGCGAAAAGTGGTTTTCAACACTAACACAAGTGCGAAAAGTGGTTTTTCCACACTAATACAAGTGCAAAAGTGGTTTCCTGCACCAACACAAGTGCGAAAAGTGGGTTTTCAACACTAACACAAGTGCGAAAAGTGATTTTTCCACACTAATACAAGTGCAAAAGTGGTTTCCTGCACCAACACAAGTGCGAAAAGTGGTTTTTCAACACTAACACAAGTGCGAAAAGTTGTTTTTCAACACTATCACAAGTGCAAAAAGTGTCTTTTCCAAACTAATACAAGCGCAAAAGTGGTTTCCTGCACCAACACAAGTGCGAAAAGTGGTTTTTCAACACTAACACAAGTGCGAAAAGTGTTTTTTCCACACTAATACAAGTGCAAAAGTGGTTTCCTGCACCAACACAAGTGCGAAAAGTGGTTTTTCAACACTAACACATGTGCGAAAAGTGATTTTTTCAACACTAACACAAGTGCGAAAAGTGGTTTTTCCACACTAATACAAGTGCAAAAGTGGTTTCCTGCACCAACACAAGTGCGAAAAGTGGTTTTTCAACACTAACACAAGTGCGAAAAGTGGTTTTTCAACACTAACACAAGTGCGAAAAGTGGTTTTTCCACACTAATACAAGTGCAAAAGTGGTTTCCTGCACCAACACAAGTGCGAAAAGTGGTTTTTCAACACTAACACAAGTGCGAAAAGTGGTTTTCCACACTAATACAAGTGCAAAAGTGGTTTCCTGCACCAACACAAGTGCGAAAAGTGGTTTTTCAACACTAACACAAGTGCGAAAAGTGGTTTTTCAACACTATCACAAGTGCGAAAAGTGGTTTTTCAACACTAACACAAGTGCGAAAAGTGGTTTTTCAATACTATCACAAGTGCAAAAAGTGTTTTTTCCACACTAATACAAGTGCGAAAAGTGGTTTTTCCACACTAATACAAGTGCAAAAGTGGTGTCCTGGACCAAAACAAGTGCAAAAAGTGGTTTTTCAACACTAACACAAGTGCGAAAAGTGGTTTTTCAACACTATCACAAGTGCAAGAAGTGTTTTTTCCACACTAATAGAAGTGCAAAAATGGTTTCCTGCACCAACACAAGTGCGAAAAGTGTTTTTTCCACACTAATACAAGTGCAAAAGTGGTTTCCTGCACCAACACAAGTGCGAAAAGTGGTTTTTCAACACTAACACAAGTGCGAAAAGTGGTTTTTCAACACTAACACAAGTGCGAAAAGTGGTTTTTCAACACTAACATAAGTGCAAAAAGTGTTTTTTCAACACTAACACAAGTGCGAAAAGTGGTTTTTCAACACTAACACAAGTGTGAAAAGTGGTTTTTCCACACTAATACAAGTGCAAAAGCGGTTTCCTGCACCAACAGAAGTGCGAAAAGTGGTTTTTCAACACTAACACAAGTGCGAAAAGTGGTTTTTCAACACAAACACAAGTGCGAAAAGTGTTTTTTCCACACTAATACAAGTGCAAAAGTGGTTTCCTGCACCAACACAAGTGCGAAAAGTGGTTTTTCAACACTAACCCAAGTGCGAAAAGTGGTTTTTCAACACTAACACAAATGCGAAAAGTGGTTTTTCAACACTAACACAAGTGCGAAAAGTGGTTTTTCAACACTATCACAAGTGCAAAAAGTGTTTTTTCCACACTAATACAAGTGCGAAAAGTGATTTTTCCACACTAATACAAGTGCAAAAGTGGTTTCCTGCACCAACACAAGTGCGAAAAGTGGTTTTTCAACACTATCACAAGTGCAAAAAGTGTTTTTTCAACACTAACACATGTGCGAAAAGTGGTTTTTCAACACTAACACAAGTGCGAAAAGTGGTTTTTCAACACTAACACAAGTGCGAAAAGTGGTTTTTCAACACTATCACAAGTGCAAAAAGTGTTTTTTCTACACTAATATAAGTGCAAAAGTGGTTTCCTGCACCAACACAAGTGCGAAAAGTGGTTTTTCAACACTAACACAAGTGCGAAAAGTGGTTTTCAACACTAACACAAGTGCGATAAGTGGTTTTTCCACACTAATACAAGTGCAAAAGTGGTTTCCTGCACCAACACAAGTGCGAAAAGTGGTTTTCCAACACTAACATAAGTGCGAAAAGTGGTTTTCAACACTAACACAAGTGCGAAAAGTGGTTTTTCCACACTAATACAAGTGCAAAAGTGGTTTCCTGCACCAACACAAGTGCGAAAAGTGGGTTTTCAACACTAACACAAGTGCGAAAAGTGATTTTTCCACACTAATACAAGTGCAAAAGTGGTTTCCTGCACCAACACAAGTGCGAAAAGTGGTTTTTCAACACTAACACTAGTGCGAAAAGTTGTTTTTCAACACTATCACAAGTGCAAAAAGTGTCTTTTCCAAACTAATACAAGTGCAAAAGTGGTTTCCTGCACCAACACAAGTGCGAAAAGTGGTTTTTCAACACTAACACAAGTGCGAAAAGTGTTTTTTCCACACTAATACAAGTGCAAAAGTGGTTTCCTGCACCAACACAAGTGCGAAAAGTGGTTTTTCAACACTAACACAAGTGCGAAAAGTGGTTTTTCAACACTATCACAAGTGCAAGAAGTGTTTTTTCCACACTAATAGAAGTGCAAAAATGGTTTCCTGCACCAACACAAGTGCGAAAAGTGTTTTTTCCACACTAATACAAGTGCAAAAGTGGTTTCCTGCACCAACACAAGTGCGAAAAGTGGTTTTTCAACACTAACACAAGTGCGAAAAGTGGTTTTTCAACACTAACACAAGTGCGAAAAGTGGTTTTTCAACACTAACATAAGTGCGAAAAGTGTTTTTTCAACACTAACACAAGTGCGAAAAGTGGTTTTTCAACACTAACACAAGTGTGAAAAGTGGTTTTTCCACACTAATACAAGTGCAAAAGCGGTTTCCTGCACCAACACAAGTGCGAAAAGTGGTTTTTCAACACTAACACAAGTGCGAAAAGTGGTTTTTCAACACTAACACAAGTGCGAAAAGTGTTTTTTCCACACTAATACAAGTGCAAAAGTGGTTTCCTGCACCAACACAAGTGCGAAAAGTGGTTTTTCAACACTAACCCAAGTGCGAAAAGTGGTTTTTCAACACTAACACAAATGCGAAAAGTGGTTTTTCAACACTAACACAAGTGCGAAAAGTGGTTTTTCAACACTATCACAAGTGCAAAAAGTGTTTTTTCCACACTAATACAAGTGCGAAAAGTGATTTTTCCAAACTAATACAAGTGCAAAAGTGGTTTCCTGCACCAACACAAGTGCGAAAAGTGGTTTTTCAACACTATCACAAGTGCAAAAAGTGTTTTTTCAACACTAACACATGTGCGAAAAGTGGTTTTTCAACACTAACACAAGTGCGAAAAGTGGTTTTTCAACACTAACACAAGTGCGAAAAGTGGTTTTTCAACACTATCACAAGTGCAAAAAGTGTTTTTTCTACACTAATACAAGTGCAAAAGTGGTTTCCTGCACCAACACAAGTGCGAAAAGTGGTTTTTCAACACTAACACTAGTGCGAAAAGTGGTTTTTCAACACTAACACAAGTGCGAAAAGTGGTTTTTCAACACTATCACAAGTGCAAAAAGTGTTTTTTCCACACTAATACAAGTGCGAAAAGTGATTTTTCCAAACTAATACAAGTGCAAAAGTGGTTTCCTGCACCAACACAAGTGCGAAAAGTGGTTTTTCAACACTATCACAAGTGCAAAAAGTGTTTTTTCAACACTAACACATGTGCGAAAAGTGGTTTTTCAACACTAACACAAGTGCGAAAAGTGGTTTTTCAACACTAACACAAGTGCGAAAAGTGGTTTTTCAACACTATCACAAGTGCAAAAAGTGTTTTTTCTACACTAATACAAGTGCAAAAGTGGTTTCCTGCACCAACACAAGTGCGAAAAGTGGTTTTTCAACACTAACACTAGTGCGAAAAGTGGTTTTTCAACACCAACACAAGTGCGAAAAGTGGTTTTTCCACACTAATACAAGTGCAAAAGTGGTTTCCTGCACCAACACAAGTGCGAAAAGTGGTTTTTCAACACTAACACAAGTGCAAAAAGTGGTTTTTCTACACTAACACAAGTGAGAAAAGTGTTTTTTCCACACTAATACAAGTGCAAAAGTGGTTTCCTGCACCAACACAAGTGCGAAAAGTGGTTTTTCAACACTAACACAAGTGCGAAAAGTGGTTTTTCAACACTAACACAAGTGCGAAAAGTGGTTTTTCAACACTATCACAAGTGCAAAAAGTGTTTTTTCCAAACTAATACAAGTGCAAAAGTGGTTTCCTGCACCAACACAAGTGGGAAAAGTGGTTTTTCAACACTAACACAAGTGCGAAAAGTGGTTTTTCAACACTAACACAAGTGCGAAAAGTGGTTTTTCCACACTAATACAAGTGCAAAAGTGGTTTCCTGCACCAACACAAGTGCGAAAAGTGGTTTTTCAACACTAACACAAGTGCAAAAAGTGGTTTTTCTACACTAACACAAGTGAGAAAAGTGTTTTTTCCACACTAATACAAGTGCAAAAGTGGTTTCCTGCACCAACACAAGTGCGAAAAGTGGTTTTTCAACACTAACACAAGTGCGAAAAGTGGTTTTTCAACACTAACACAAGTGCGAAAAGTGGTTTTTCAACACTAACACAAGTGCGAAAAGTGGTTTTTCAACACTATCACAAGTGCAAAAAGTGTTTTTTCCAAACTAATACAAGTGCAAAAGTGGTTTCCTGCACCAACACAAGTGCGAAAAGTGGTTTTTCAACACTAACACAAGTGCGAAAAGTGGTTTTTCAACACTAACACAAGTGCGAAAAGTGGTTTTTCCACACTAATACAAGTGCAAAAGTGGTTTCCTGCACCAACACAAGTGCGAAAAGTGGTTTTTTAACACTAACACAAGTGCAAAAAGTGGTTTTTCAACACCAACACAAGTGCGAAAAGTGGTTTTTCCACACTATACAAGTGCAAAAGTGGTTTCCTGCACCAACACAAGTGCGAAAAGTGGTTTTTCAACACTAACACAAGTGCGAAAAGTGGTTTTTCAACACTAACACAAGTGCGAAAAGTGGTTTTCCACACTAATACAAGTGCAAAAGTGGTTTCCTGCACCAACACAAGTGCGAAAAGTGGTTTTTCAACACTAACACAAGTGCGAAAAGTGGTTTTTCAACACTATCACTAGTGCAAAAAGTGTTTTTTCCACACTAATACAAGTGCAAAAGTGGTTTCCTGCACCAACACAAGTGCGAAAAGTGGTTTTTCAACACTAACACAAGTGCGAAAAGTGGTTTTTCAACACTAACACAAGTGCAAAAAGTGTTTTTTCCACACTAATACAAGTGCAAAAGTGGTTTCCTGCACCAACACAAGTGCGAAAAGTGGTTTTTCAACACTAACACAGGTGCGAAAAGTGGTTTTTCAACACTATCACAAGTTCAAAAAGGGTTTTTTCCACACTAATACAAGTGCAAAAGTGGTTTCCTGCACCAACACAAGTGCGAAAAGTGGTTTTTCAACACTAACACAAGTGCGTAAAGTGTTTTTTCAACACTAACACAAGTGCGAAAAGTGGTTTTTCAACACTATCACAAGTGCAAAAAGAGTTTTTTCCACACTAATACAAGTGCAAAAGTGGTTTCCTGCACCAACACAAGTGCGAAAAGTGGTTTTTCAACACTAACACAAGTGCGAAAAGTGGTTTTTCAACACTAACACAAATGCGAAAAGTGGTTTTTCAACACTATCACAAGTGCAAAAGTGGTTTCCTGCACCAACACAAGTGCGAAAAGTGGTTTTTCAACACTAACACAAGTGCGAAAAGTGGTTTTTCAACACTAACACAAGTGCGAAAAGTGGTTTTTCACACTATCACAAGTGCAAAAAGTGTTTTTTCCACACTAATACAAGTGCAAAAGTGGTTTCCTGCACCAACACAAGTGCGAAAAGTGGTTTTTCAACACTAACACAAGTACAAAAAGTGGTTTTTCCACACTAACACAAGTGCAAAAAGTGGTTTTTCCACACTAATACAAGTGCAAAAGTGGTTTCCTGCACCAACACAAGTGCGAAAAGTGGTTTTTCAACACTAACACAAGTGCGAAAAGTGTTTTTTCAACACTAACACAAGTGCAAAAAGTGGTTTTTCAATACTATCACAAGTGCAAAAAGAGTTTTTTCCACACTAATACAAGTGCAAAAGTGGTTTCCTGCACCAACACAAGTGCGAAAAGTGGTTTTTCAACACTAACATAAGTGCGAAAAGTGGTTTTTCAACACTAACACAAGTGCGAAAAGTGGTTTTTCAACACTAACACAAGTGCGAAAAGTGGTTTTTCCACACTATCAGAAGTGCAAAAGTGGTTTCCTTCACCAACACAAGTGCGAAAAGTGGTTTTTCAACACTAACATAAGTGCGAAAAGTGGTTTTTCAACACCAACACAAGTGCGAAAAGTGTTTTTTCCACACTAATACAAGTGCAAAAGTGGTTTCCTGCACCAACACAAGTGCGAAAAGTGGTTTTTCAACACTAACCCAAGTGCGAAAAGTGGTTTTTCAACACTAACACAAGTGCGAAAAGTGGTTTTTCAACACTATCACAAGTGCAAAAAGTGTTTTTTCCACACTAATACAAGTGCGAAAAGTGATTTTTCCACACTAATACAAGTGCAAAAGTGGTTTCCTGCACCAACACAAGTGCGAAAAGTGGTTTTTCAACACTATCACAAGTGCAAAAAGTGTTTTTTCAACACTAACACATGTGCGAAAAGTGGTTTTTCAACACTAACACAAGTGCGAAAAGTGGTTTTTCAACACTAACACAAGTGCGAAAAGTGGTTTTTCAACACTATCACAAGTGCAAAAAGTGTTTTTTCTACACTAATATAAGTGCAAAAGTGGTTTCCTGCACCAACACAAGTGCGAAAAGTGGTTTTTCAACACTAACACAAGTGCGAAAAGTGGTTTTCAACACTAACACAAGTGCGATAAGTGGTTTTTCCACACTAATACAAGTGCAAAAGTGGTTTCCTGCACCAACACAAGTGCGAAAAGTGGTTTTCCAACACTAACATAAGTGCGAAAAGTGGTTTTCAACACTAACACAAGTGCGAAAAGTGGTTTTTCCACACTAATACAAGTGCAAAAGTGGTTTCCTGCACCAACACAAGTGCGAAAAGTGGGTTTTCAACACTAACACAAGTGCGAAAAGTGATTTTTCCACACTAATACAAGTGCAAAAGTGGTTTCCTGCACCAACACAAGTGCGAAAAGTGGTTTTTCAACACTAACACAAGTGCGAAAAGTTGTTTTTCAACACTATCACAAGTGCAAAAAGTGTCTTTTCCAAACTAATACAAGTGCAAAAGTGGTTTCCTGCACCAACACAAGTGCGAAAAGTGGTTTTTCAACACTAACACAAGTGCGAAAAGTGTTTTTTCCACACTAATACAAGTGCAAAAGTGGTTTCCTGCACCAACACAAGTGCGAAAAGTGGTTTTTCAACACTAACACATGTGCAAAAAGTGGTTTTTCAACACTAACACAAGTGCGAAAAGTGGTTTTTCCACACTAATACAAGTGCAAAAGTGGTTTCCTGCACCAACACAAGTGCGAAAAGTGGTTTTTCAACACTAACACAAGTGCGAAAAGTGTTTTTTCAACACTAACACAAGTGCAAAAAGTGGTTTTTCAATACTATCACAAGTGCAAAAAGAGTTTTTTCCACACTAATACAAGTGCAAAAGTGGTTTCCTGCACCAACACAAGTGCGAAAAGTGGTTTTTCAACACTAACACAAGTGCGAAAAGTGGTTTTTCAACACTAACACAAGTGCGAAAAGTGGTTTTTCAACACTATCAGAAGTGCAAAAGTGGTTTCCTGCACCAACACAAGTGCGAAAAGTGGTTTTTCAACACTAACATAAGTGCGAAAAGTGGTTTTTCAACAAAACACAAGTGCGAAAAGTGGTTTTTCAACACTATGACAAGTGCAAAAAGTGTTTTTTCCACACTAATACAAGTGCAAAAGTGGTTTCCTGCACCAACACAAGTGCGAAAAGTGGTTTTTCAACACTAACACAAGTACAAAAAGTGGTTTTGCCACACTAACACAAGTGCGAAAAGTGGTTTTTCCACACTAATACAAGTGCAAAAGTGGTTTCCTGCACCAACACAAGTGCGAAAAGTGGTTTTTCAACACTAAAACAAGTGCGAAAAGTTGTTTTTCAACACTATCACAAGTGCAAAAAGTGTTTTTTCCACACTAATACAAGTGCAAAAGTGGTTTCCTGAACCAACACAAGTGCGAAAAGTGGTTTTTCAACACTAACACAAGTGCGAAAAGTGGTTTTTCAACACTAACACAAGTGCGAAAAGTGTTTTTTCCACACTAATACAAGTGCAAAAGTGGTTTCCTGCACCACCGCAAGTGCGAAAAGTGGTTTTTCAACACTAACACAAGTGCGAAAAGTGGTTTTTCAACACTCTCACAAGTGCAAAAAGTGTTTTTTCCACACTAATACAAGTGCAAAAGTGGTTTCCTGCACCAACACAAGGGCGAAAAGTGGTTTTTCAACACTAACACAAGTGCGAAAAGTGGTTTTTCAACACTAACACAAGTGCAAAAAGTGTTTTTTCCACACTAATACAAGTGCAAAAGTGGTTTCCTGCACCAACACAAGTGCGAAAAGTGGTTTTTCAACACTAACACAAGTGCGAAAAGTGGTTTTTCAACACTAACACAAGTGCGAAAAGTGGTTTTTCCACACTAATACAAGTGCAAAAGTGGTTTCCTGCACCAACACAAGTGCGAAAAGTGGTTTTTTAACACTAACACAAGTGCGAAAAGTGGTTTTTCAACACCAACACAAGTGCGAAAAGTGGTTTTTCCACACTATACAAGTGCAAAAGTGGTTTCCTGCACCAACACAAGTGCGAAAAGTGGTTTTTCAACACTAACACAAGTGCGAAAAGTGGTTTTTCAACACTAACACAAGTGCGAAAAGTGGTTTTCCACACTAATACAAGTGCAAAAGTGGTTTCCTGCACCAAGACAAGTGCGAAAAGTGGTTTTTCAACACTAACACAAGTGCGAAAGTGGTTTTTCAACACTATCACAAGTGCAAAAAGTGTTTTTTTCCACACTAATACAAGTGCAAAAGTGGTTTCCTGCACCAACACAAGTGCGAAAAGTGGTTTTTCAACACTAACACAAGTGCGAAAAGTGGTTTTTCAACACTAACACAAGTGCAAAAAGTGTTTTTTCCACACTAATACAAGTGCAAAAGTGGTTTCCTGCACCAACACAAGTGCGAAAAGTGGTTTTTCAACACTAACACAGGTGCGAAAAGTGGTTTTTCAACACTATCACAAGTGCAAAAAGTGTTTTTTCCACACTAATACAAGTGCAAAAGTGGTTTCCTGCACCAACACAAGTGCGAAAAGTGGTTTTTTCAACACTAACACAAGTGCGAAAAGAGGTTTTTCCACACTAATACAAGTGCAAA
Organism: Myxine glutinosa; assembly: GCF_964187855.1. Lineage (NCBI taxonomy): Eukaryota > Metazoa > Chordata > Myxini > Myxiniformes > Myxinidae > Myxine > Myxine glutinosa. The sequence goes on from NW_027618634.1 coordinate 41,221, forward strand.
AGTGGTTTCCTGCACCAACACAAGTGCGAAAAGTGTTTTTTCAACACTAACACAAGTGCGAAAAGTGGTTTTTCAACACTATCACAAGTGCAAAAAGAGTTTTTTCCACACTAATACAAGTGCAAAAGTGGTTTCCTGCACCAACACAAGTGCGAAAAGTGGTTTTTCAACACTAACACAAGTGCGAAAAGTGGTTTTTCAACACTAACACAAATGCGGAAAGTGGTTTTTCAACACTATCACAAGTGCAAAAGTGGTTTCCTGCACCAACACAAGTGCGAAAAGTGGTTTTTCAACACTAACACAAATGCGAAAAGTGGTTTTTCAACACTAACACAAGTGCGAAAAGTGGTTTTTCAACACTATCACAAGTGCAAAAAGTGTTTTTTCCACACTAATACAAGTGCAAAAGTGGTTTCCTGCACCAACACAAGGGCGAAAAGTGGTTTTTCAACACTAACACAAGTGCGAAAAGTGGTTTTTCAACACTAACACAAGTGCAAAAAGTGTTTTTTCCACACTAATACAAGTGCAAAAGTGGTTTCCTGCACCAACACAAGTGCGAAAAGTGGTTTTTCAACACTAACACAAGTGCGAAAAGTGGTTTTTCAACACTAACACAAGTGCGAAAAGTGGTTTTTCAACACTAACACAAGTGCGAAAAGTGGTTTTCCACACTAATACAAGTGCAAAAGTGGTTTCCTGCACCAACACAAGTGCGAAAAGTGGTTTTTCAACACTAACACAAGTGCGAAAGTGGTTTTTCAACACTATCACAAGTGCAAAAAGTGTTTTTTCCACACTAATACAAGTGCAAAAGTGGTTTCCTGCACCAACACAAGTGCGAAAAGTGGTTTTTCAACACTAACACAAGTGCGAAAAGTGGTTTTTCAACACTAACACAAGTGCAAAAAGTGTTTTTTCCACACTAATACAAGTGCAAAAGTGGTTTCCTGCACCAACACAAGTGCGAAAAGTGGTTTTTCAACACTAACACAGGTGCGAAAAGTGGTTTTTCAACAATATCACAAGTGCAAAAAGTGTTTTTTCCACACTAATACAAGTGCAAAGTGGTTTCCTGCACCAACACAAGTGCGAAAAGTGGTTTTTCAACACTAACACAAGTGCGAAAAGAGGTTTTTCCACACTAATACAAGTGCAAAAGTGGTTTCCTGCACCAACACAAGTGCGAAAAGTGTTTTTTCAACACTAACACAAGTGCGAAAAGTGGTTTTTCAACACTATCACAAGTGCAAAAAGAGTTTTTTCCACACTAATACAAGTGCAAAAGTGGTTTCCTGCACCAACACAAGTGCGAAAAGTGGTTTTTCAACACTAACACAAGTGCGAAAAGTGGTTTTTCAACACTAACACAAATGCGGAAAGTGGTTTTTCAACACTATCACAAGTGCAAAAGTGGTTTCCTGCACCAACACAAGTGCGAAAAGTGGTTTTTCAACACTAACACAAGTGCGAAAAGTGGTTTTTCAACACTAACACAAGTGCGAAAAGTGGTTTTTCAACACTATCACAAGTGCAAAAAGTGTTTTTTCCACACTAATACAAGTGCAAAAGTGGTTTCCTGCACCAACACAAGGGCGAAAAGTGGTTTTTCAACACTAACACAAGTGCGAAAAGTGGTTTTTCAACACTAACACAAGTGCAAAAAGTGTTTTTTCCACACTAATACAAGTGCAAAAGTGGTTTCCTGCACCAACACAAGTGCGAAAAGTGGTTTTTCAACACTAACACAAGTGCGAAAAGTGGTTTTTCAACACTAACACAAGTGCGAAAAGTGGTTTTTCCACACTAATACAAGTGCAAAAGTGGTTTCCTGCACCAACACAAGTGCGAAAAGTGGTTTTTCAACACTAACACAAGTGCGAAAAGTGGTTTTTCAACACTAACACAAGTGCGAAAAGTGGTTTTTCAACACTAACATAAGTGCGAAAAGTGGTTTTTCAACACTAACACAAGTGCGAAAAGTGGTTTTTCAACACTAACACAAGTGCGAAAAGTGGTTTTTCCACACTAATACAAGTGCAAAAGCGGTTTCCTGCACCAACAGAAGTGCGAAAAGTGGTTTTTCAACACTAACACAAGTGCGAAAAGTGGTTTTTCAACACCAACACAAGTGCGAAAAGTGTTTTTTCCACACTAATACAAGTGCAAAAGTGGTTTCCTGCACCAACACAAGTGCGAAAAGTGGTTTTTCAACACTAACCCAAGTGCGAAAAGTGGTTTTTCAACACTAACACAAATGCGAAAAGTGGTTTTTCAACACTAACACAAGTGCGAAAAGTAGTTTTTCAACACTATCACAAGTGCAAAAAGTGTTTTTTCCACACTAATACAAGTGCGAAAAGTGATTTTTCCACACTAATACAAGTGCAAAAGTGGTTTCCTGCACCAACACAAGTGCGAAAAGTGGTTTTTCAACACTATCACAAGTGCAAAAAGTGTTTTTTCAACACTAACACATGTGCGAAAAGTGGTTTTTCAACACTAACACAAGTGCGAAAAGTGGTTTTTCAACACTAACACAAGTGCGAAAAGTGGTTTTTCAACACTATCACAAGTGCAAAAAGTGTTTTTTCCACACTAATATAAGTGCAAAAGTGGTTTCCTGCACCAACACAAGGGCGAAAAGTGGTTTTTCAACACTAACACAAGTGCGAAAAGTGGTTTTTCAACACTAACACAAGTGCAAAAAGTGTTTTTTCCACACTAATACAAGTGCAAAAGTGGTTTCCTGCACCAACACAAGTGCGAAAAGTGGTTTTTCAACACTAACACAAGTGCGAAAAGTGGTTTTTCAACACTAACACAAGTGCGAAAAGTGGTTTTTCCACACTAATACAAGTGCAAAAGTGGTTTCCTGCACCAACACAAGTGCGAAAAGTGGTTTTTCAACACTAACACAAGTGCGAAAAGTGGTTTTTCAACACTAACACAAGTGCGAAAAGTGGTTTTTCAACACTAACATAAGTGCGAAAAGTGGTTTTTCAACACTAACACAAGTGCGAAAAGTGGTTTTTCAACACTAACACAAGTGCGAAAAGTGGTTTTTCCACACTAATACAAGTGCAAAAGCGGTTTCCTGCACCAACAGAAGTGCGAAAAGTGGTTTTTCAACACTAACACAAGTGCGAAAAGTGGTTTTTCAACACCAACACAAGTGCGAAAAGTGTTTTTTCCACACTAATACAAGTGCAAAAGTGGTTTCCTGCACCAACACAAGTGCGAAAAGTGGTTTTTCAACACTAACCCAAGTGCGAAAAGTGGTTTTTCAACACTAACACAAATGCGAAAAGTGGTTTTTCAACACTAACACAAGTGCGAAAAGTGGTTTTTCAACACTATCACAAGTGCAAAAAGTGTTTTTTCCACACTAATACAAGTGCGAAAAGTGATTTTTCCACACTAATACAAGTGCAAAAGTGGTTTCCTGCACCAACACAAGTGCGAAAAGTGGTTTTTCAACACTATCACAAGTGCAAAAAGTGTTTTTTCAACACTAACACATGTGCGAAAAGTGGTTTTTCAACACTAACACAAGTGCGAAAAGTGGTTTTTCAACACTAACACAAGTGCGAAAAGTGGTTTTTCAACACTATCACAAGTGCAAAAAGTGTTTTTTCTACACTAATATAAGTGCAAAAGTGGTTTCCTGCACCAACACAAGTGCGAAAAGTGGTTTTTCAACACTAACACAAGTGCGAAAAGTGGTTTTCAACACTAACACAAGTGCGATAAGTGGTTTTTCCACACTAATACAAGTGCAAAAGTGGTTTCCTGCACCAACACAAGTGCGAAAAGTGGTTTTCCAACACTAACATAAGTGCGAAAAGTGGTTTTCAACACTAACACAAGTGCGAAAAGTGGTTTTTCCACACTAATACAAGTGCAAAAGTGGTTTCCTGCACCAACACAAGTGCGAAAAGTGGGTTTTCAACACTAACACAAGTGCGAAAAGTGATTTTTCCACACTAATACAAGTGCAAAAGTGGTTTCCTGCACCAACACAAGTGCGAAAAGTGGTTTTTCAACACTAACACAAGTGCGAAAAGTTGTTTTTCAACACTATCACAAGTGCAAAAAGTGTCTTTTCCAAACTAATACAAGTGCAAAAGTGGTTTCCTGCACCAACACAAGTGCGAAAAGTGGTTTTTCAACACTAACACAAGTGCGAAAAGTGTTTTTTCCACACTAATACAAGTGCAAAAGTGGTTTCCTGCACCAACACAAGTGCGAAAAGTGGTTTTTCAACACTAACACATGTGCAAAAAGTGGTTTTTCAACACTAACACAAGTGCGAAAAGTGGTTTTTCCACACTAATACAAGTGCAAAAGTGGTTTCCTGCACCAACACAAGTGCGAAAAGTGGTTTTTCAACACTAACACAAGTGCGAAAAGTGGTTTTTCAACACTAACACAAGTGCGAAAAGTGGTTTTTCCACACTAATACAAGTGCAAAAGTGGTTTCCTGCACCAACACAAGTGCGAAAAGTGGTTTTTCAACACTAACACAAGTGCGAAAAGTGGTTTTCCACACTAATACAAGTGCAAAAGTGGTTTCCTGCACCAACACAAGTGCGACAAGTGGTTTTTCAACACTAACACAAGTGCGAAAAGTGGTTTTTCAACACTATCACAAGTGCGAAAAGTGGTTTTTCAACACTAACACAAGTGCGAAAAGTGGTTTTTCAACACTATCACAACTGCAAAAAGTGTTTTTTCCACACTAATACAAGTGCGAAAAGTGGTTTTTCCACACTAATACAAGTGCAAAAGTGGTGTCCTGGACCAAAACAAGTGCAAAAAGTGGTTTTTCAACACTAACACAAGTGCGAAAAGTGGTTTTTCAACACTATCACAAGTGCAAGAAGTGTTTTTTCCACACTAATATAAGTGCAAAAATGGTTTCCTGCACCAACACAAGTGCGAAAAGTGTTTTTTCCACACTAATACAAGTGCAAAAGTGGTTTCCTGCACCAACACAAGTGCGAAAAGTGGTTTTTCAACACTAACACAAGTGCGAAAAGTGGTTTTTCAACACTAACACAAGTGCGAAAAGTGGTTTTTCAACACTAACATAAGTGCGAAAAGTGTTTTTTCAACACTAACACAAGTGCGAAAAGTGGTTTTTCAACACTAACACAAGTGTGAAAAGTGGTTTTTCCACACTAATACAAGTGCAAAAGCGGTTTCCTGCACCAACACAAGTGCGAAAAGTGGTTTTTCAACACTAACACAAGTGCGAAAAGTGGTTTTTCAACACTAACACAAGTGCGAAAAGTGTTTTTTCCACACTAATACAAGTGCAAAAGTGGTTTCCTGCACCAACACAAGTGCGAAAAGTGGTTTTTCAACACTAACCCAAGTGCGAAAAGTGGTTTTTCAACACTAACACAAATGCGAAAAGTGGTTTTTCAACACTAACACAAGTGCGAAAAGTGGTTTTTCAACACTATCACAAGTGCAAAAAGTGTTTTTTCCACACTAATACAAGTGCGAAAAGTGATTTTTCCAAACTAATACAAGTGCAAAAGTGGTTTCCTGCACCAACACAAGTGCGAAAAGTGGTTTTTCAACACTATCACAAGTGCAAAAAGTGTTTTTTCAACACTAACACATGTGCGAAAAGTGGTTTTTCAACACTAACACAAGTGCGAAAAGTGGTTTTTCAACACTATCACAAGTGCAAAAAGTGTTTTTTCTACACTAATACAAGTGCAAAAGTGGTTTCCTGCACCAACACAAGTGCGAAAAGTGGTTTTTCAACACTAACACTAGTGCGAAAAGTGGTTTTTCAACACCAACACAAGTGCGAAAAGTGGTTTTTCCACACTAATACAAGTGCAAAAGTGGTTTCCTGCACCAACACAAGTGCGAAAAGTGGTTTTTCAACACTAACACAAGTGCAAAAAGTGGTTTTTCTACACTAACACAAGTGAGAAAAGTGTTTTTTCCACACTAATACAAGTGCAAAAGTGGTTTCCTGCACCAACACAAGTGCGAAAAGTGGTTTTTCAACACTAACACAAGTGCGAAAAGTGGTTTTTCAACACTAACACAAGTGCGAAAAGTGGTTTTTCAACACTAACACAAGTGCGAAAAGTGGTTTTTCAACACTATCACAAGTGCAAAAAGTGTTTTTTCCAAACTAATACAAGTGCAAAAGTGGTTTCCTGCACCAACACAAGTGCGAAAAGTGGTTTTTCAACACTAACACAAGTGCGAAAAGTGGTTTTTCCACACTAATACAAGTGCAAAAGTGGTTTCCTGCACCAACACAAGTGCGAAAAGTGGTTTTTTAACACTAACACAAGTGCGAAAAGTGGTTTTTCAACACCAACACAAGTGCGAAAAGTGGTTTTTCCACACTATACAAGTGCAAAAGTGGTTTCCTGCACCAACACAAGTGCGAAAAGTGGTTTTTCAACACTAACACAAGTGCGAAAAGTGGTTTTTCAACACTAACACAAGTGCGAAAAGTGGTTTTCCACACTAATACAAGTGCAAAAGTGGTTTCCTGCACCAACACAAGTGCGAAAAGTGGTTTTTCAACACTAACACAAGTGCGAAAAGTGGTTTTTCAACACTATCACTAGTGCAAAAAGTGTTTTTTCCACACTAATACAAGTGCAAAAGTGGTTTCCTGCACCAACACAAGTGCGAAAAGTGGTTTTTCAACACTAACACAAGTGCGAAAAGTGGTTTTTCAACACTAACACAAGTGCAAAAAGTGTTTTTTCCACACTAATACAAGTGCAAAAGTGGTTTCCTGCACCAACACAAGTGCGAAAAGTGGTTTTTCAACACTAACACAGGTGCGAAAAGTGGTTTTTCAACACTATCACAAGTTCAAAAAGGGTTTTTTCCACACTAATACAAGTGCAAAAGTGGTTTCCTGCACCAACACAAGTGCGAAAAGTGGTTTTTCAACACTAACACAAGTGCGTAAAGTGTTTTTTCAACACTAACACAAGTGCGAAAAGTGGTTTTTCAACACTATCACAAGTGCAAAAAGAGTTTTTTCCACACTAATACAAGTGCAAAAGTGGTTTCCTGCACCAACACAAGTGCGAAAAGTGGTTTTTCAACACTAACACAAGTGCGAAAAGTGGTTTTTCAACACTAACACAAATGCGAAAAGTGGTTTTTCAACACTATCACAAGTGCAAAAGTGGTTTCCTGCACCAACACAAGTGCGAAAAGTGGTTTTTCAACACTAACACAAGTGCGAAAAGTGGTTTTTCAACACTAACACAAGTGCGAAAAGTGGTTTTTCACACTATCACAAGTGCAAAAAGTGTTTTTTCCACACTAATACAAGTGCAAAAGTGGTTTCCTGCACCAACACAAGTGCGAAAAGTGGTTTTTCAACACTAACACAAGTACAAAAAGTGGTTTTTCCACACTAACACAAGTGCAAAAAGTGGTTTTTCCACACTAATACAAGTGCAAAAGTGGTTTCCTGCACCAACACAAGTGCGAAAAGTGGTTTTTCAACACTAACACAAGTGCGAAAAGTGTTTTTTCAACACTAACACAAGTGCAAAAAGTGGTTTTTCAATACTATCACAAGTGCAAAAAGAGTTTTTTCCACACTAATACAAGTGCAAAAGTGGTTTCCTGCACCAACACAAGTGCGAAAAGTGGATTTTCAACACTAACACAAGTGCGAAAAGTGGTTTTTCAACACTAACACAAGTGCGAAAAGTGGTTTTTCAACACTATCAGAAGTGCAAAAGTGGTTTCCTGCACCAACACAAGTGCGAAAAGTGGTTTTTCAACACTAACATAAGTGCGAAAAGTGGTTTTTCAACAAAACACAAGTGCGAAAAGTGGTTTTTCAACACTATGACAAGTGCAAAAAGTGTTTTTTCCACACTAATACAAGTGCAAAAGTGGTTTCCTGCACCAACACAAGTGCGAAAAGTGGTTTTTCAACACTAAAACAAGTGCGAAAAGTTGTTTTTCAACACTATCACAAGTGCAAAAAGTGGTTTTTCCACACTAATACAAGTGCAAAAGTGGTTTCCTGAACCAACACAAGTGCGAAAAGTGGTTTTTCAACACTAACACAAGTGCGAAAAGTGGTTTTTCAACACTAACACAAGTGCGAAAAGTGTTTTTTCCACACTAATACAAGTGCAAAAGTGGTTTCCTGCACCACCGCAAGTGCGAAAAGTGGTTTTTCAACACTAACACAAGTGCGAAAAGTGGTTTTTCAACACTCTCACAAGTGCAAAAAGTGTTTTTTCCACACTAATACAAGTGCAAAAGTGGTTTCCTGCACCAACACAAGGGCGAAAAGTGGTTTTTCAACACTAACACAAGTGCGAAAAGTGGTTTTTCAACACTAACACAAGTGCAAAAAGTGTTTTTTCCACACTAATACAAGTGCAAAAGTGGTTTCCTGCACCAACACAAGTGCGAAAAGTGGTTTTTCAACACTAACACAAGTGCGAAAAGTGGTTTTTCAACACTAACACAAGTGCGAAAAGTGGTTTTTCCACACTAATACAAGTGCAAAAGTGGTTTCCTGCACCAACACAAGTGCGAAAAGTGGTTTTTTAACACTAACACAAGTGCGAAAAGTGGTTTTTCAACACCAACACAAGTGCGAAAAGTGGTTTTTCCACACTATACAAGTGCAAAAGTGGTTTCCTGCACCAACACAAGTGCGAAAAGTGGTTTTTCAACACTAACACAAGTGCGAAAAGTGGTTTTTCAACACTAACACAAGTGCGAAAAGTGGTTTTCCACACTAATACAAGTGCAAAAGTGGTTTCCTGCACCAAGACAAGTGCGAAAAGTGGTTTTTCAACACTAACACAAGTGCGAAAGTGGTTTTTCAACACTATCACAAGTGCAAAAAGTGTTTTTTCCACACTAATACAAGTGCAAAAGTGGTTTCCTGCACCAACACAAGTGCGAAAAGTGGTTTTTCAACACTAACACAGGTGCGAAAAGTGGTTTTTCAACACTATCACAAGTGCAAAAAGTGTTTTTTCCACACTAATACAAGTGCAAAAGTGGTTTCCTGCACCAACACAAGTGCGAAAAGTGGTTTTTCAACACTAACACAAGTGCGAAAAGAGGTTTTTCCACACTAATACAAGTGCAAAAGTGGTTTCCTGCACCAACACAAGTGCGAAAAGTGTTTTTTCAACACTAACACAAGTGCGAAAAGTGGTTTTTCAACACTATCACAAGTGCAAAAAGAGTTTTTTCCACACTAATACAAGTGCAAAAGTGGTTTCCTGCACCAACACAAGTGCGAAAAGTGGTTTTTCAACACTAACACAAGTGCGAAAAGTGGTTTTTCAACACTAACACAAATGCGGAAAGTGGTTTTTCAACACTATCACAAGTGCAAAAGTGGTTTCCTGCACCAACACAAGTGCGAAAAGTGGTTTTTCAACACTAACACAAGTGCGAAAAGTGGTTTTTCAACACTAACACAAGTGCGAAAAGTGGTTTTTCAACACTATCACAAGTGCAAAAAGTGTTTTTTCCACACTAATACAAGTGCAAAAGTGGTTTCCTGCACCAACACAAGGGCGAAAAGTGGTTTTTCAACACTAACACAAGTGCGAAAAGTGGTTTTTCAACACTAACACAAGTGCAAAAAGTGTTTTTTCCACACTAATACAAGTGCAAAAGTGGTTTCCTGCACCAACACAAGTGCGAAAAGTGGTTTTTCAACACTAACACAAGTGCGAAAAGTGGTTTTTCAACACTAACACAAGTGCGAAAAGTGGTTTTTCAACACTAACACAAGTGCGAAAAGTGGTTTTCCACACTAATACAAGTGCAAAAGTGGTTTCCTGCACCAACACAAGTGCGAAAAGTGGTTTTTCAACACTAACACAAGTGCGAAAGTGGTTTTTCAACACTATCACAAGTGCAAAAAGTGTTTTTTCCACACTAATACAAGTGCAAAAGTGGTTTCCTGCACCAACACAAGTGCGAAAAGTGGTTTTTCAACACTAACACAAGTGCGAAAAGTGGTTTTTCAACACTAACACAAGTGCAAAAAGTGTTTTTTCCACACTAATACAAGTGCAAAAGTGGTTTCCTGCACCAACACAAGTGCGAAAAGTGGTTTTTCAACACTAACACAGGTGCGAAAAGTGGTTTTTCAACACTATCACAAGTGCAAAAAGTGTTTTTTCCACACTAATACAAGTGCAAAAGTGGTTTCCTGCACCAACACAAGTGCGAAAAGTGGTTTTTCAACACTAACACAAGTGCGAAAAGAGGTTTTTCCACACTAATACAAGTGCAAAAGTGGTTTCCTGCACCAACACAAGTGCGAAAAGTGTTTTTTCAACACTAACACAAGTGCGAAAAGTGGTTTTTCAACACTATCACAAGTGCAAAAAGAGTTTTTTCCACACTAATACAAGTGCAAAAGTGGTTTCCTGCACCAACACAAGTGCGAAAAGTGGTTTTTCAACACTAACACAAGTGCGAAAAGTGGTTTTTCAACACTAACACAAATGCGGAAAGTGGTTTTTCAACACTATCACAAGTGCAAAAGTGGTTTCCTGCACCAACACAAGTGCGAAAAGTGGTTTTTCAACACTAACACAAGTGCGAAAAGTGGTTTTTCAACACTAACACAAGTGCGAAAAGTGGTTTTTCAACACTATCACAAGTGCAAAAAGTGTTTTTTTTTTCCACACTAATACAAGTGCAAAAGTGGTTTCCTGCACCAACACAAGGGCGAAAAGTGGTTTTTCAACACTAACACAAGTGCGAAAAGTGGTTTTTCAACACTAACACAAGTGCAAAAAGTGTTTTTTCCACACTAATACAAGTGCAAAAGTGGTTTCCTGCACCAACACAAGTGCGAAAAGTGGTTTTTCAACACTAACACAAGTGCGAAAAGTGGTTTTTCAACACTAACACAAGTGCGAAAAGTGGTTTTTCCACACTAATACAAGTGCAAAAGTGGTTTCCTGCACCAACACAAGTGCGAAAAGTGGTTTTTTAACACTAACACAAGTGCGAAAAGTGGTTTTTCAACACTCTCACAAGTGCAAAAAGTGTTTTTTCCACACTAATACAAGTGCAAAAGTGGTTTCCTGCACCAACACAAGGGCGAAAAGTGGTTTTTCAACACTAACACAAGTGCGAAAAGTGGTTTTTCAACACTAACACAAGTGCAAAAAGTGTTTTTTCCACACTAATACAAGTGCAAAAGTGGTTTCCTGCACCAACACAAGTGCGAAAAGTGGTTTTTCAACACTAACACAGGTGCGAAAAGTGGTTTTTCAACACTATCACAAGTGCAAAAAGTGTTTTTTCCACACTAATACAAGTGCAAAAGTGGTTTCCTGCACCAACACAAGTGCGAAAATTGGTTTTTCAACACTAACACAAGTGCAAAAAGTGTTTTTTCCACACTAATACAAGTGCAAAAGTGGTTTCCTGCACCAACACAAGTGCGAAAAGTGGTTTTTCAACACTAACACAAGTGCGAAAAGTGGTTTTTCAACACTAACACAAGTGTGAAAAGTGGTTTTTCCACACTAATACAAGTGCAAAAGTGGTTTCCTGCACCAACACAAGTGCGAAAAGTGGTTTTTTAACACTAACACAAGTGCGAAAAGTGGTTTTTCAACACTCTCACAAGTGCAAAAAGTGTTTTTTCCACACTAATACAAGTGCAAAAGTGGTTTCCTGCACCAACACAAGGGCGAAAAGTGGTTTTTCAACACTAACACAAGTGCGAAAAGTGGTTTTTCAACACTAACACAAGTGCGAAAAGTGGTTTTTCAACACTAACACAAGTGCAAAAAGTGTTTTTTCCACACTAATACAAGTGCAAAAGTGGTTTCCTGCACCAACACAAGTGCGAAAAGTGGTTTTTCAACACTAACACAAGTGCGAAAAGTGGTTTTTCAACACTAACACAAGTGCGAAAAGTGGTTTTTCCACACTAATACAAGTGCAAAAGTGGTTTCCTGCACCAACACAAGTGCGAAAAGTGGTTTTTTAACACTAACACAAGTGCGAAAAGTGGTTTTTCAACACCAACACAAGTGCGAAAAGTGGTTTTTCCACACTATACAAGTGCAAAAGTGGTTTCCTGCACCAACACAAGTGCGAAAAGTGGTTTTTCAACACTAACACAAGTGCGAAAAGTGGTTTTTCAACACTAACACAAGTGCGAAAAGTGGTTTTCCACACTAATACAAGTGCAAAAGTGGTTTCCTGCACCAAGACAAGTGCGAAAAGTGGTTTTTCAACACTAACACAAGTGCGAAAGTGGTTTTTCAACACTATCACAAGTGCAAAAAGTGTTTTTTCCACACTAATACAAGTGCAAAAGTGGTTTCCTGCACCAACACAAGTGCGAAAAGTGGTTTTTCAACACTAACACAGGTGCGAAAAGTGGTTTTTCAACACTATCACAAGTGCAAAAAGTGTTTTTTCCACACTAATACAAGTGCAAAAGTGGTTTCCTGCACCAACACAAGTGCGAAAAGTGGTTTTTCAACACTAACACAAGTGCGAAAAGAGGTTTTTCCACACTAATACAAGTGCAAAAGTGGTTTCCTGCACCAACACAAGTGCGAAAAGTGTTTTTTCAACACTAACACAAGTGCGAAAAGTGGTTTTTCAACACTATCACAAGTGCAAAAAGAGTTTTTTCCACACTAATACAAGTGCAAAAGTGGTTTCCTGCACCAACACAAGTGCGAAAAGTGGTTTTTCAACACTAACACAAGTGCGAAAAGTGGTTTTTCAACACTAACACAAATGCGGAAAGTGGTTTTTCAACACTATCACAAGTGCAAAAGTGGTTTCCTGCACCAACACAAGTGCGAAAAGTGGTTTTTCAACACTAACACAAGTGCGAAAAGTGGTTTTTCAACACTAACACAAGTGCGAAAAGTGGTTTTTCAACACTATCACAAGTGCAAAAAGTGTTTTTTCCACACTAATACAAGTGCAAAAGTGGTTTCCTGCACCAACACAAGGGCGAAAAGTGGTTTTTCAACACTAACACAAGTGCGAAAAGTGGTTTTTCAACACTAACACCACAAGTGCGAAAAGTGGTTTTTCAACACTAACACAAGTGCGAAAAGTGGTTTTTCAACACTAACACAAGTGCGAAAAGTGGTTTTTCAACACTATCACAAGTGCAAAAAGTGTTTTTTCTACACTAATACAAGTGCAAAAGTGGTTTCCTGCACCAACACGAGTGCGAAAAGTGGTTTTTCAACACTAACACAAGTGCGAAAAGTGGTTTTTCAACACTAACACAAGTGCAAAAAGTGGTTTTCCACACTAATACAAGTGCAAAAGTGGTTTCCTGCACCAACACAAGTGCGAAAAGTGGTTTTTCAACACTAACACAAGTGCGAAAAGTGTTTTTTCCACACTAATACAAGTGCAAAAGTGGTTTCCTGCACCAACACAAGTGCGAAAAGTGGTTTTTCAACACTAACACAAGTGCGAAAAGAGGTTTTTCCACACTAATACAAGTGCAAAAGTGGTTTCCTGCACCAACACAAGTGCGAAAAGTGGTTTTTCAACACTAACACAAGTGCGAAAAGAGGTTTTTCCACACTAATACAAGTGCAAAAGTGGTTTCCTGCACCAACACAAGTGCGAAAAGTGTTTTTTCAACACTAACACAAGTGCGAAAAGTGGTTTTTCAACACTATCACAAGTGCAAAAAGAGTTTTTTCCACACTAATACAAGTGCAAAAGTGGTTTCCTGCACCAACACAAGTGCGAAAAGTGGTTTTTCAACACTAACACAAGTGCGAAAAGTGGTTTTTCAACACTAACACAAATGCGGAAAGTGGTTTTTCAACACTATCACAAGTGCAAAAGTGGTTTCCTGCACCAACACAAGTGCGAAAAGTGGTTTTTCAACACTAACACAAGTGCGAAAAGTGGTTTTTCAACACTAACACAAGTGCGAAAAGTGGTTTTTCAACACTATCACAAGTGCAAAAAGTGTTTTTTCCACACTAATACAAGTGCAAAAGTGATTTCCTGCACCAACACAAGGGCGAAAAGTGGTTTTTCAACACTAACACAAGTGCGAAAAGTGGTTTTTCAACACTAACACAAGTGCAAAAAGTGTTTTTTCCACACTAATACAAGTGCAAAAGTGGTTTCCTGCACCAACACAAGTGCGAAAAGTGGTTTTTCAACACTAACACAAGTGTGAAAAGTGGTTTTTCAACACTAACACAAGTGCGAAAAGTGGTTTTTCCACACTAATACAAGTGCAAAAGTGGTTTCCTGCACCAACACAAGTGCGAAAAGTGGTTTTTTAACACTAACACAAGTGCGAAAAGTGGTTTTTCAACACTCTCACAAGTGCAAAAAGTGTTTTTTCCACACTAATACAAGTGCAAAAGTGGTTTCCTGCACCAACACAAGGGCGAAAAGTGGTTTTTCAACACTAACACAAGTGCGAAAAGTGGTTTTTCAACACTAACACAAGTGCAAAAAGTGTTTTTTCCACACTAATACAAGTGCAAAAGTGGTTTCCTGCACCAACACAAGTGCGAAAAGTGGTTTTTCAACACTAACACAGGTGCGAAAAGTGGTTTTTCAACACTATCACAAGTGCAAAAAGTGTTTTTTCCACACTAATACAAGTGCAAAAGTGGTTTCCTGCACCAACACAAGTGCGAAAATTGGTTTTTCAACACTAACACAAGTGCAAAAAGTGTTTTTTCCACACTAATACAAGTGCAAAAGTGGTTTCCTGCACCAACACAAGTGCGAAAAGTGGTTTTTCAACACTAACACAAGTGCGAAAAGTGGTTTTTCAACACTAACACAAGTGCGAAAAGTGGTTTTTCCACACTAATACAAGTGCAAAAGTGGTTTCCTGCACCAACACAAGTGCGAAAAGTGGTTTTTTAACACTAACACAAGTGCGAAAAGTGGTTTTTCAACACTCTCACAAGTGCAAAAAGTGTTTTTTCCACACTAATACAAGTGCAAAAGTGGTTTCCTGCACCAACACAAGGGTGAAAAGTGGTTTTTCAACACTAACACAAGTGCGAAAAGTGGTTTTTCAACACTAACACAAGTGCAAAAAGTGTTTTTTCCACACTAATACAAGTGCAAAAGTGGTTTCCTGCACCAACACAAGTGCGAAAAGTGGTTTTTCAACACTAACACAGGTGCGAAATGTGGTTTTTCAACACTATCACAAGTGCAAAAAGTGTTTTTTCCACACTAATACAAGTGCAAAAGTGGTTTCCTGCACCAACACAAGTGCGAAAATTGGTTTTTCAACACTAACACAAGTGCGAAAAGTGTTTTTTCAACACTAACACAAGTGCAAAAAGTGGTTTTTCAACACTATCACAAGTGCAAAAAGAGTTTTTTCCACACTAATACAAGTGCAAAAGTGGTTTCCTGCACCAACACAAGTGCGAAAAGTGGTTTTTCAACACTAACACAAGTGCGAAAAGTGGTTTTTCAACACTAACACAAGTGCGAAAAGTGGTTTTTCAACACTATCACAAGTGCAAAAAGTGTTTTTTCTACACTAATACAAGTGCAAAAGTGGTTTCCTGCACCAACACGAGTGTGAAAAGTGGTTTTTCAACACTAACACAAGTGCGAAAAGTGGTTTTTCAACACTAACACAAGTGCGAAAAGTGGTTTTCCGCACTAATACAAGTGCAAAAGTGGTTTCCTGCACCAACACAAGTGCGAAAAGTGGTTTTTCAACACTAACACAAGTGCGAAAAGTGTTTTTTCCACACTAATACAAGTGCAAAAGTGGTTTCCTGCACCAACACAAGTGCGAAAAGTGGTTTTTCAACACTAACACAAGTGCGAAAAGTGGTTTTTCAACACTAACACAAGTGCGAAAAGTGGTTTTTCAACACTAACATAAGTGCGAAAAGTGGTTTTTCAACACTAACACAAGTGCGAAAAGTGGTTTTTCAACACTAACACAAGTGCGAAAAGTGGTTTTTCCACACTAATACAAGTGCAAAAGCGGTTTCCTGCACCAACACAAGTGCAAAAAGTGGTTTTTCAACACTAACACAAGTGCGAAAAGTGGTTTTTCAACACTAACACAAGTGCGAAAAGTGTTTTTTCCACACTAATACAAGTGCAAAAGTGGTTTCCTGCACCAACACAAGTGCGAAAAGTGGTTTTTCAACACTAACCCAAGTGCGAAAAGTGGTTTTTCAACACTAACACAAGTGCGAAAAGTGGTTTTTCAACACTAACACAAGTGCGAAAAGTGGTTTTTCAACACTATCACAAGTGCAAAAAGTGTTTTTTCCACACTAATACAAGTGCGAAAAGTGATTTTTCCACACTAATACAAGTGCAAAAGTGGTTTCCTGCACCAACACAAGTGCGAAAAGTGGTTTTTCAATACTATCACAAGTGCAAAAAGTGTTTTTTCCACACTAATACAAGTACAAAAGTGGTTGCCTGCACCAACACAAGTGCGAAAAGTGGTTTTTCAACACTAACACAAGTGCGAAAAGTAGTTTTTCAACACTAACACAAGTGCGAAAAGTGGTTTTTCAACACTATCACAAGTGCAAAAAGTGTTTTTTCTACACTAATACAAGTGCAAAAGTGGTTTCCTGCACCAACACAAGTGCGAAAAGTGGTTTTTCAACACTAACACAAGTGCGAAAAGTGGTTTTTCAACACTAACACAAGTGCAAAAAGTGTTTTTTCCACACTAATACAAGTGCAAAAGTGGTTTCCTGCACCAACACAAGTGCGAAAAGTGGTTTTTCAACACTAACACAGGTGCGAAAAGTGGTTTTTCAACACTATCACAAGTGCAAAAAGTGTTTTTTCCACACTAATACAAGTGCCAAAGTGGTTTCCTGCACCAACACAAGTGCGAAAAGTGGTTTTTCAACACTAACACAAGTGCGTAAAGTGTTTTTTCAACACTAACACAAGTGCGAAAAGTGGTTTTTCAACACTATCACAAGTGCAAAAAGAGTTTTTTCCACACTAATACAAGTGCAAAAGTGGTTTCCTGCACCAACACAAGTGCGAAAAGTGGTTTTTCAACACTAACACAAGTGCGAAAAGTGGTTTTTCAACACTAACACAAATGCGAAAAGTGGTTTTTCAACACTATCACAAGTGCAAAAGTGGTTTCCTGCACCAACACAAGTGCGAAAAGTGGTTTTTCAACACTAATACAAGTGCAAAAGTGGTTTCCTGCACCAACACAAGTGCGAAAAGTGGTTTTTCAATACTATCACAAGTGCAAAAAGTGTTTTTTCCACACTAATACAAGTACAAAAGTGGTTTCCTGCACCAACACAAGTGCGAAAAGTGGTTTTTCAACACTAACACAAGTGCGAAAAGTAGTTTTTCAACACTAACACAAGTGCGAAAAGTGGTTTTTCAACACTATCACAAGTGCAAAAAGTGTTTTTTCTACACTAATACAAGTGCAAAAGTGGTTTCCTGCACCAACACAAGTGCGAAAAGTGGTTTTTCAACACTAACACAAGTGCGAAAAGTGGTTTTTCAACACTAACACAAGTGCAAAAAGTGTTTTTTCCACACTAATACAAGTGCAAAAGTGGTTTCCTGCACCAACACAAGTGCGAAAAGTGGTTTTTCAACACTAACACAGGTGCGAAATGTGGTTTTTCAACACTATCACAAGTGCAAAAAGTGTTTTTTCCACACTAATACAAGTGCCAAAGTGGTTTCCTGCACCAACACAAGTGCGAAAAGTGGTTTTTCAACACTAACACAAGTGCGTAAAGTGTTTTTTCAACACTAACACAAGTGCGAAAAGTGGTTTTTCAACACTATCACAAGTGCAAAAAGAGTTTTTTCCACACTAATACAAGTGCAAAAGTGGTTTCCTGCACCAACACAAGTGCGAAAAGTGGTTTTTCAACACTAACACAAGTGCGAAAAGTGGTTTTTCAACACTAACACAAATGCGAAAAGTGGTTTTTCAACACTATCACAAGTGCAAAAGTGGTTTCCTGCACCAACACAAGTGCGAAAAGTGGTTTTTCAACACTAACACAAGTGCGAAAAGTGGTTTTTCAACACTAACACAAGTGCGAAAAGTGGTTTTTCAACACTATCACAAGTGCAAAAAGTGTTTTTTCCACACTAATACAAGTGCAAAAGTGGTTTCCTGCACCAACACAAGTGCGAAAAGTGGTTTTTCAACACTAACACAAGTACAAAAAGTGGTTTTTCCACACTAACACAAGTGCAAAAAGTGGTTTTTCCACACTAATACAAGTGCAAAAGTGGTTTCCTGCACCAACACAAGTGCGAAAAGTGGTTTTTCAACACTAACACAAGTGCGAAAAGTGTTTTTTCAACACTAACACAAGTGCGAAAAGTGGTTTTTCAACACTATCACAAGTGCAAAAAGAGTTTTTTCCACACTAATACAAGTGCAAAAGTAGTTTCCTGCACCAACACAAGTGCGAAAAGTGGTTTTTCAACACTAACACAAGTGCGAAAAGTGGTTTTTCAACACTAACACAAGTGTGAAAAGTGGTTTTTCAACACTATCAGAAGTGCAAAAGTGGTTTCCTGCACCAACACAAGTGCGAAAAGTGGTTTTTCAACAAAACACAAGTGCGAAAAGTGGTTTTTCAACACTATGACAAGTGCAAAAAGTGTTTTTTCCACACTAATACAAGTGCAAATGTGGTTTCCTGCACCAACACAAGTGCGAAAAGTGGTTTTTGAACACCAACACAAGTACAAAAAGTGGTTTTTCCACACTAACACAAGTGCGGAAAGTGGTTTTTTCCACACTAATACAAGTGCAAAAGTGGTTTCCTGCACCAACACAAGTGCGAAAAGTGGTTTTTCAACACTAAAACAAGTGCGAAAAGTTGTTTTTCAACACTATCACAAGTGCAAAAAGTGTTTTTTCCACACTAATACAAGTGCAAAAGTGGTTTCCTGCACCAACACAAGTGCGAAAAGTGGTTTTTCAACACTAACACAAGTGCGAAAAGTGGTTTTTCAACACTAACACAAGTGCGAAAAGTGTTTTTTCCACACTAATACAAGTGCAAAAGTGGTTTCCTGCACCAACGCAAGTGCGAAAAGTGGTTTTTCAACACTAACACAAGTGCGAAAAGTGGTTTTTCAACACTCTCACAAGTGCAAAAAGTGTTTTTTCCACACTAATACAAGTGCAAAAGTGGTTTCCTGCACCAACACAAGGGCGAAAAGTGGTTTTTCAACACTAACACAAGTGCGAAAAGTGGTTTTTCAACACTAACACAAGTGCAAAAAGTGTTTTTTCCACACTAATACAAGTGCAAAAGTGGTTTCCTGCACCAACACAAGTGCGAAAAGTGGTTTTTCAACACTAACACAGGTGCGAAAAGTGGTTTTTCAACACTATCACAAGTGCAAAAAGTGTTTTTTCCACACTAATACAAGTGCAAAAGTGTTTTTTCCACACTAATACAAGTGCAAAAGTGGTTTCCTGCACCAACACAAGTGCGAAAAGTGGTTTTTCAACACTAACACAGGTGCGAAAAGTGGTTTTTCAACACTATCACAAGTGCAAAAAGTGTTTTTTCCACACTAATACAAGTGCAAAAGTGGTTTTCCACACTAATACAAGTGCAAAAGTGGTTTCCTGCACCAACACAAGTGCGAAAAGTGGTTTTTCAACACTAACACAAGTGCGAAAAGTGGTTTTTCAACACTATCACAAGTGCAAAAAGTGTTTTTTCCACACTAATACAAGTGCAAAAGTGGTTTCCTGCACCAACACAAGTGCGAAAAGTGGTTTTTCAACACTAACACAAGTGCGAAAAGTGGTTTTTCAACACTATCACAAGTGCAAAAAGTGTTTTTTCCACACTAATATAAGTGCAAAAGTGGTTTCCTGCACCAACACAAGTGCGAAAAGTGGTTTTTCAATACTAACACAAGTGCGTAAAGTGTTTTTTCAACACTAACACAAGTGCGAAAAGTGGTTTTTCAACACTATCACAAGTGCAAAAAGTGTTTTTTCCACACTAATACAAGTGCAAAAGTGGTTTCCTGCACCAACACAAGTGCGAAAAGTGGTTTTTCAACACTAACACAAGTGCGAAAAGTGGTTTTTCAACACTAACACAAATGCGAAAAGTGGTTTTTCAACACTATCACAAGTGCAAAAGTGGTTTCCTGCACCAACACAAGTGCGAAAAGTGGTTTTTCAACACTAACACAAGTGCGAAAAGTGGTTTTTCAACACTAACACAAGTGCGAAAAGTGGTTTTTCAACACTATCACAAGTGCAAAAAGTGTTTTTTCCACACTAATACAAGTGCAAAAGTGGTTTCCTGCACCAACACAAGGGCGAAAAGTGGTTTTTCAACACTAACACAAGTGCGAAAAGTGGTTTTTCAACACTAACACAAGTGCAAAAAGTGTTTTTTCCACACTAATACAAGTGCAAAAGTGGTTTCCTGCACCAACACAAGTGCGAAAAGTGGTTTTTCAACACTAACACAAGTGCGAAAAGTGATTTTTCAACACTAACACAAGTGCGAAAAGTGGTTTTTCCACACTAATACAAGTGCAAAAGTGGTTTCCTGCACCAACACAAGTGCGAAAAGTGGTTTTTTAACACTAACATAAGTGCGAAAAGTGGTTTTTCAACACTCTCACAAGTGCAAAAAGTGTTTTTTCCACACTAATACAAGTGCAAAAGTGGTTTCCTGCACCAACACAAGGGCGAAAAGTGGTTTTTCAACACTAACACAAGTGCGAAAGGTGGTTTTTCAACACTAACACAAGTGCAAAAAGTGTTTTTTCCACACTAATACAAGTGCAAAAGTGGTTTCCTGCACCAACACAAGTGCGAAAAGTGGTTTTTCAACACTAACACAGGTGCGAAAAGTGGTTTTTCAACACTATCACAAGTGCAAAAAGTGTTTTTTCCACACTAATACAAGTGCAAAAGTGGTTTCCTGCACCAACACAAGTGCGAAAATTGGATTTTCAACACTAACACAAGTGCAAAAAGTGTTTTTTCCACACTAATACAAGTGCAAAAGTGGTTTCCTGCACCAACACAAGTGCGAAAAGTGGTTTTTCAACACTAACACAAGTGCGAAAAGTGGTTTTTCAACACTAACACAAGTGCGAAAAGTGGTTTTTCCACACTAATACAAGTGCAAAAGTGGTTTCCTGCACCAACACAAGTGCGAAAAGTGGTTTTTTAACACTAACACAAGTGCGAAAAGTGGTTTTTCAACACTCTCACAAGTGCAAAAAGTGTTTTTTCCACACTAATACAAGTGCAAAAGTGGTTTCCTGCACCAACACAAGGGCGAAAAGTGGTTTTTCAACACTAACACAAGTGCGAAAAGTGGTTTTTCAACACTAACACAAGTGCAAAAAGTGTTTTTTCCACACTAATACAAGTGCAAAAGTGGTTTCCTGCACCAACACAAGTGCGAAAAGTGGTTTTTCAACACTAACACAGGTGCGAAAAGTGGTTTTTCAACACTATCACAAGTGCAAAAAGTGTTTTTTCCACACTAATACAAGTGCAAAAGTGGTTTCCTGCACCAACACAAGTGCGAAAATTGGATTTTCAACACTAACACAAGTGCGAAAAGTGTTTTTTCAACACTAACACAAGTGCAAAAAGTGGTTTTTCAACACTATCACAAGTGCAAAAAGAGTTTTTTCCACACTAATACAAGTGCAAAAGTGGTTTCCTGCACCAACACAAGTGCGAAAAGTGGTTTTTCAACACTAACACAAGTGCGAAAAGTGGTTTTTCAACACTAACACAAGTGCGAAAAGTGGTTTTTCAACACTATCACAAGTGCAAAAAGTGTTTTTTCTACACTAATACAAGTGCAAAAGTGGTTTCCTGCACCAACACGAGTGCGAAAAGTGGTTTTTCAACACTAACACAAGTGCGAAAAGTGGTTTTTCAACACTAACACAAGTGCGAAAAGTGGTTTTCCACACTAATACAAGTGCAAAAGTGGTTTCCTGCACCAACACAAGTGCGAAAAGTGGTTTTTCAACACTAACACAAGTGCGAAAAGTGTTTTTTCCACACTAATACAAGTGCAAAAGTGGTTTCCTGCACCAACACAAGTGCGAAAAGTGGTTTTTCAACACTAACACAAGTGCGAAAAGTGGTTTTTCAACACTAACACAAGTGCGAAAAGTGGTTTTTCAACACTAACATAAGTGCGAAAAGTGGTTTTTCAACACTAACACAAGTGCGAAAAGTGGTTTTTCAACACTAACACAAGTGCGAAAAGTGGTTTTTCCACACTAATACAAGTGCAAAAGCGGTTTCCTGCACCAACACAAGTGCGAAAAGTGGTTTTTCAACACTAACACAAGTGCGAAAAGTGGTTTTTCAACACTAACACAAGTGCGAAAAGTGGTTTTTCCACACTAATACAAGTGCAAAAGTGGTTTCCTGCACCAACGCAAGTGCGAAAAGTGGTTTTTCAACACTAACACAAGTGCGAAAAGTGGTTTTTCAACACTCTCACAAGTGCAAAAAGTGTTTTTTCCACACTAATACAAGTGCAAAAGTGGTTTCCTGCACCAACACAAGGGCGAAAAGTGGTTTTTCAACACTAACACAAGTGCGAAAAGTGGTTTTTCAACACTAACACAAGTGCAAAAAGTGTTTTTTCCACACTAATACAAGTGCAAAAGTGGTTTCCTGCACCAACACAAGTGCGAAAAGTGGTTTTTCAACACTAACACAGGTGCGAAAAGTGGTTTTTCAACACTATCACAAGTGCAAAAAGTGTTTTTTCCACACTAATACAAGTGCAAAAGTGGTTTCCTGCACCAACGCAAGTGCGAAAAGTGGTTTTTCAACACTAACACAAGTGCGAAAAGTGGTTTTTCAACACTCTCACAAGTGCAAAAAGTGTTTTTTCGACACTAATACAAGTGCAAAAGTGGTTTCCTGCACCAACACAAGGGCGAAAAGTGGTTTTTCAACACCAACACAAGTGCGAAAAGTGGTTTTTCAACACTAACACAGGTGCGAAAAGTGGTTTTTCAACACTATCACAAGTGCAAAAAGTGTTTTTTCCACACTAATACAAGTGCAAAAGTGGTTTCCTGCACCAACACAAGTGCGAAAATTAGTTTTTCAACACTAACACAAGTGCGAAAAGTGTTTTTTCAACACTAACACAAGTGCAAAAAGTGGTTTTTCAACACTATCACAAGTGCAAAAAGAGTTTTTTCCACACTAATACAAGTGCAAAAGTGGTTTCCTGCACCAACACAAGTGCGAAAAGTGGTTTTTCAACACTAACACAAGTGCGAAAAGTGGTTTTTCAACACTAACACAAGTGCGAAAAGTGGTTTTTCAACACTAACACAAGTGCGAAAAGTGGTTTTCCACACTAATACAAGTGCAAAAGTGGTTTCCTGCACCAACACAAGTGCGAAAAGTGGTTTTTCAACACTAACACAAGTGCGAAAAGTGTTTTTTCCACACTAATACAAGTGCAAAAGTGGTTTCCTGCACCAACACAAGTGCGAAAAGTGGTTTTTCAACACTAACACAAGTGCGAAAAGTGGTTTTTCAACACTAACACAAGTGCGAAAAGTGGTTTTTCAACACTAACATAAGTGCGAAAAGTGGTTTTTCAACACTAACACAAGTGCGAAAAGTGGTTTTTCAACACTATCACAAGTGCAAAAAGAGTTTTTTCCACACTAATACAAGTGCAAAAGTAGTTTCCTGCACCAACACAAGTGCGAAAAGTGGTTTTTCAACACTAACACAAGTGCGAAAAGTGGTTTTTCAACACTAACACAAGTGCGAAAAGTGGTTTTTCAACACTATCAGAAGTGCAAAAGTGGTTTCCTGCACCAACACAAGTGCGAAAAGTGGTTTTTCAACACTAACACAAGTGCGAAAAGTGGTTTTTCAACAAAACACAAGTGCGAAAAGTGGTTTTTCAACACTATGACAAGTGCAAAAAGTGTTTTTTCCACACTAATACAAGTGCAAAAGTGGTTTCCTGCACCAACACAAGTGCGAAAAGTGGTTTTTCAACACTAACACAAGTACAAAAAGTGGTTTTTCCACACTAACACAAGTGCGAAAAGTGGTTTTTCCACACTAATACAAGTGCAAAAGTGGTTTCCTGCACCAACACAAGTGCGAAAAGTGGTTTTTCAACACTAAAACAAGTGCGAAAAGTTGTTTTTCAACACTATCACAAGTGCAAAAAGTGTTTTTTCCACACTAATACAAGTGCAAAAGTGGTTTCCTGCACCAACACAAGTGCGAAAAGTGGTTTTTCAACACTAACACAAGTGCGAAAAGTGGTTTTTCAACACTAACACAAGTGCGAAAAGTGTTTTTTCCACACTAATACAAGTGCAAAAGTGGTTTCCTGCACCAACGCAAGTGCGAAAAGTGGTTTTTCAACACTAACACAAGTGCGAAAAGTGGTTTTTCAACACTCTCACAAGTGCAAAAAGTGTTTTTCCACACTAATACAAGTGCAAAAGTGGTTTCCTGCACCAACACAAGGGCGAAAAGTGGTTTTTCAACACTAACACAAGTGCGAAAAGTGGTTTTTCAACACTAACACAAGTGCAAAAAGTGTTTTTTCCACACTAATACAAGTGCAAAAGTGGTTTCCTGCACCAACACAAGTGCGAAAAGTGGTTTTTCAACACTAACACAGGTGCGAAAAGTGGTTTTTCAACACTATCACAAGTGCAAAAAGTGTTTTTTCCACACTAATACAAGTGCAAAAGTGGTTTCCTGCACCAACGCAAGTGCGAAAAGTGGTTTTTCAACACTAACACAAGTGCGAAAAGTGGTTTTTCAACACTCTCACAAGTGCAAAAAGTGTTTTTTCCACACTAATACAAGTGCAAAAGTGGTTTCCTGCACCAACACAAGGGCGAAAAGTGGTTTTTCAACACCAACACAAGTGCGAAAAGTGGTTTTTCAACACTAACACAGGTGCGAAAAGTGGTTTTTCAACACTATCACAAGTGCAAAAAGTGTTTTTTCCACAC